>NW_020696822.1:0-11692 GCF_002925995.2 Terrapene triunguis
TACTCATATCACATGAGGTGATGGAACAGTCTCCAGTCCATTAGCTGCCAAGGAGAATGTTAAACAGCATCTACAGTTCAACCGTAGAGTTACCAACACCAGAGTTACAAACTGACCGATCAACCACTCATCTCACTTGGAACCAGAAGTATGCAATCTGTCAGCAGCAGAGCTAAAAAAAAAAAGCAAATACAGGACAGTTCTGTGTTAAATGTAAACTCTTAAAAGAATGAAGGGAAAGTTTAAGAAAAAAGCTTTGACAAAGTTAAGAAACAGTGGAAAAGCTGGTATGGGATTAGTTAAAAAAAAAGTCTAGGGGTAGGTCTACACTTACTTCCTGGTCCGGCAGTAAGCAATCGATCTTCTGGGATCGATTTATCGCATCTTGTCTAGACGCGATAAATCGATCCCGGATCAATCCTGGAAGTGCACGCCATCGACGCCGGTACTCCAGCTCGGCGAGAGGAGTACGCGGCATCGACGGGGGAGCCTGCCTGCCGCGTCTGGACCCGCGGTAAGTTCGAACTAAGGTACTTCGATTTCAGCTACGTTATTAACGTAGCTGAAGTTGCGTACCTTAGTTCGAAGTGGGGGGTTAGTGTGGACCAGGCCTAGGAATGTAATGAATGCCAGTAAACACATGGTTTATGGAAAACAGGTCTTGTCAAATAAGCCTGATTTCATCCTTTAATGAGAGTAAACGTTTGGTTGATCAAGGGTACTGCGCAGATGCACTAAACTTCAATTTCTCGGAGGCATTTGATTTAGTAGGGAAAAACATTCAGTTGAAAACTCTGCAATATCAGTAGAGCACATGAAAAATGTACTAAAAACAGGCTAACTGACAGATCTCAGAAAGCCACTGTCAAGGGGCCAATGTCAGCAAATGGGACTTTTTCTAGTGGGTTTCTGCAGGGATCAGTCCTAGCCCCGATGCTATTCAATATTTTTATCAAGGATCTGGAAGCAAATAGAAAATCACTGCAGATAAAGTTTGCAGATGAACCAAAGATTGGCAGAGTGGATTATGACGAAGTGGGACTTTTCTTAATGTTTCCTCTGAATACTGTGTGGGTGCCTCAGTTTCCCCTAGGCATTTCTTAAGTCTCTAGGTGGTGGGATAAAGGTCAGTATGCATAAATGGCTGGCACTCTGTCTCCTAGCAACAAATGGCTGGGGCCCTTCTCCCTTGCAAGGGAATAGCTAAAGGTGAACAAAGAGATCAGGTGACCTCCTGGCCCGGGAAAGGAACTCAGCAGAGAAGGAGGGGCTGGAGGGGGTTTCAGTTTGGGGCTGGCTGGCGATGGGTAGTGAGGGCAGACGGGGTTGTCTAGCTCCCTGGGCCCCAGAATGGACCCGTCTGAGGGGTCCCGTTCTCTGGACCTACAAGCTCTGTTTTAGACCGTGTTCCTGTCATCTAATAAACCTCTGTTTTACTGGCTGGCTGAGAGTCACATCTGACTGCGAAGTGGGGGTGCATGCAGGACCCTCTGGCTTCCCCAGGATCCCGCCGGGGCGGACTCACTGTGGGAAGCGCACGAAGAGGCATATGCTAAATGCTCCAAGGTCAGACCCAGGAGGTGGAGCGGTGTAAGCTTCTTGCCCTGAAGACAGTCTGCTCCAAGGGAGAGGAGGCTCCCCAAAGTCTTGACTGGCTTTGTGGGGAGCAGTTCCAGAGCATCGCCCGGGGACTCCGTGACATGGATATAATGAGGAGGCCAGGGCAGGCATACCGATTGATCTGGAGCATTTGGAAAGTGCGGCCCATGCAAACAAAATGTTTTAATACCGTCAAATGCAAAATGATCCTCTCAGAACAGGGAACACAGGTCCGTCCCACAGACTAGGGCACTGTGTTATGGAACGCAGGGACCCTGAAAAGGATTTAGGGGTCACTGTGAATGAACAAATCATTATGAGCTCCCCGTGCAGTGCTGTGGCCAAAAGGGCTGATGGAACCAGGTATGTTTAGTTTGGAAAAGAGGAGATTGAGGGGGGACATGCCAGCGGTCTTCAGATCCTTGCAAGGCTGCCATAAAAAAGATGGAGAAAAAGTTGTTCTCTCTTGCCACTGAGGGCAGGAGAAGAGGCGATGGGTCAAAATACAGCAGAGCAGATTTAGATGAAATTTCAGGAATAAACTCCCTAACTGTAAGAACAGGAGAACAATGGAACAGTTGCCTAGGCAGGATGTGGAGGCTCTGTTGCTGGAGGTTTTCCGAAGGAGTCTGGATAGTCATCTGTTTGGGATGGTTTAGACACAACAAATCCTGCATCTCAGCAAGAGTTCGACTAGCTGACCCTTGTGGTCCCTTCTCACCCTGTGGCTCTATGATTCAATGATGTAAAATCCTAGTGTAGACCAGGCCTTAGTCACACACAAGTCATTGGGCTCAATACAGGGGTAACTGGGTGAAATTTAATGGCCTGTCTTATACAGAAGGTCAGACTGAATGATCTAATGGTCCCTTCTGACCATAAACTCTATGAATGAAGAAAGTAGATCACATTTATATTTACTCTGTCTCACAACACACAAACAAGGGAACATTCAATTACATCAAAAGTCTGAATGTATAACACTGATGAAAGAAAATAGTTTACATAATTCATAGTTATCCTGTGGAACTCCTTACCACTGACGTTACTGGAGCAAAGAGTTTAGCCGAATGGGATTTACAAATGGATTGGCCATTGTAGGTGGTGCTGGTGGCACCACGGTTAGTTAAGTCTGTCTGACACCTTCAGTTAGGAGACCTGATTTTCAGTTGCTTATAAGTTTGCCAGTGTTTGGACTCAAATTTCCCACACTGGGTGTCTGCTTCCAGCTGAATTGTTTTTTCAAAGTTTCAGACATAAAAGTTCAGCCTACTTCTTGAATGAAGGTAGGAGAGAAGATGTCTTGCCCATGTTCAAAAATTCTTATAGTTGTTCCAGAAATTAAAAGTCAGGTAACAGCCCGACCCTTTAACAGCCAGAGCCCTGTGAGATGCAAGAGAAGGAGGTGACAGTGTCTGTGCATTAACACACAGCTGGCTCCTAAGGTCTTTACTCAGTTCTTACTCCAAAGGGGTTTTGCCTCAATGGGGCCAGAGCAATGTACGGGACATGGCCTCAGAATTTGGTCTTGTATTGTCCATCTACTGACACCTTTCATCCTGAAGGATCCACTGTGCCACTGAAATGCAGCCACCTTGGGGCTGGAGGCCATCAGCTGGGGAGGCACAGCAAAGAGGGACATTTTGGCCCATGATACTGGAGCAAATTCATCCCCTGTGGCTAGGGCCTTGGGTTGTTTAATGGCTGCACAGAGCCGAAAGGACCCCAGACATATTATCTATCCCATCACTTCCACGTTACACTGGGTTTGTCAAGCAAGTGAGCTCCTGACCAAGAGATGGGTACCTGCGAATTCTGAGATGGAAGTGTCTTCTCTGGGAATCCCACTCCGGCAGCCATGTCCCACACCTATCTCACCCCAGCATCTGCAGCAGCATTCAATGTTGAGAGCTGATACAGTGGTCTGCTCTGTTTATAATATAGCTCTGTGCAATCCCAGTGGGGTTCGCTCAGCCTCTAGGGGAGAAGCGGCACCTGGAAATAATCAGGCTGGAGACCGGAGACACTCTAGACAATGTCTCTTTATCCATGTCTGGGCTTCTGTGCTGTTTATCCAGCTTTAGCAGTAAACACTATTTAAGGCACCTTCCCAAAGGGAGATGAGAACTCTTGGGCTCTCCGCTGAGTCAGAGAGGAATTGGCTGCTCTGTGCATTTGTGTATTTTTAAAAATTATAGTTGATTAGAAAGAAAACTAGGGATAATGCCTAGATCTCCCAAGGATCTGATACTCTGTGAATACCCAGGATAGCTGGCTAAATTGCAGACAGGCAGATCTGGAGATAGACAACTGATGGGAGACACAAGCACTCTCTGCAGGCACATGGGGCTGTTGCTAAAGGATCAGAGATCAGTTAATTCTCATCTGTAACTATGACCATACTGGGCAGTACCTTTCATTGAAGGATGTTCAAAACACCTAGCAAAGGGAAGTCAATATGAACATATCCCCATTATGCAGATAGGTAAACTGAGGCATGGGGAGAGGTGAAGTGGCCACGGTCTCACAGAGCTTGAGTGGCACGCTGACAGACACAACCCAGGAGTCCTGATGTCCCTGCCATAGGCACGGTCTCTCCGTCACACCAACAGGAAAATGGACTGGGCCTGTTCGTTGGGTGGGATGCAGAGAAAAGTTTGGTAGAGGGAGACTGAGCCTTCGCCATCCTCTGAAGTTGAATCTGAGGTTTTCAGAACTAGCTGGAGGTTATGAGTTCACCGCTCCTGTGAGGTGTGAACTCCAGAACTCCACTTCCGCTCCCACTCAGAAACCTGCCAACGCATCACAGTCACTGGGGTCGCTTTGGGGAAACAGACACAATAAAAGCAACACCAACAGAATGTTCCTGTGGATAGAGGGTAGTAGGGGGCGTGTCCTGGGGACAGAGGCCTCGCCTTCCCCCGAAAGCTGCTGTGGAACAAGGGGGGGCCCTATAGGCAGGATAGAGACTGCATTAGTGTTTGCATTGGATTTGTTCTCTCCCTCTCGGTTCATTTCCTCCCAGCGTCTCCCATGTGGAATTGAAATCAAATGTTCCAGGCTGAGTCAGACGTTCCAACACTGATCCGGCTGAAGGATGCTTGGATTCCCAAAGCTGAACTCTGCCTGCTTATCTGGATAATCGGGGGTCTTTCTCCGGTGCGGCGCACCTGGGTTTCTAAGCTCTGGAACGATACTGAACAAATTCTCCTGTCCAACCTGAACAGGGCACCGCATCCACCTGTATTAAATTTACTAACACTCTGCAGCTGGCAAGCATGGTTTGACCTTCATCTGTAGCTAATGGCAAAGGGGGTCTAGGCCCTGATTTGGCTGGATTTTTGTGTTTATAATTTATTCTTATCTGAATTGTGGAAGCCTCCAGAGGCCCCGCTCCATTTCAGGGCCCCTTGGGCTGGGCCCTTTGCAAACACAGAAGGATAAACAGCCCCTGCCCCAAGGAGCTTATCAATCAAATTCAGACAAGACACAGCTACTGTGTGTAACAAACCAGAGAGGGGGCAGGTGGGGAGACGGGGGAGGAACAGCACTAAGAATGGGTTCCATAGGCTGCTGGGTGGGAGTGAGACCGCTGAAACGCACAGTCCTGCCCTTGCTGTTAGAAGTGTGTCCTGGGCCTCTAAGAGCAGATCACGTGTTCGGGGAACTAGACTGGGGCTAGCGAGAACAGGCCATTGAGTGGCGGCTGCACCAGACACACAGCTGGGAGGGCGTGGCTCTCTGTTAGCTTTTGTAACTCTGATTTAGTTCTAATCATGTCTCCTTCTTCGAGTGCAGACTGTGCCTCCTTCTCATGAATTCCCAGGGCAAACGCTGGTACCAGAGGGGAGACCAGAGGAGAGGGCAGAGGTAACAGGGCTGTGGTGAACAGTGAAGGACCCCCAAACAGCCATGGCTGGAATGTAAGAGCAGTTCACAGTCTTTTCCTCACACGGCCCAGGCCCTGGCTGTGCTGCAGGGATGCCGCAGTTTGGACACTCGCTCTAGTGGTGGCCACCTGCGCTCCGGCTCTGCGTGGCAGGGCCCTTCTTCCCAGCATTGCTCCCCCCGGCCTCCATCAGGTTTATGATCCATGTCCAAGTCTGGGCTGCAAGGCCTCTTGACCTAGGGGCATCTCCCTGCACTGGTCCCGCTACACAGGGTTCCCCTCCCTGTCCGCAGCTGCTCACTGCACCCGGCTCCGGATTGCTCCAACTCCAGCTCCAGCCCCAGTTCCTGCTCCCTGGGCTGCTTCTCTGGCTCCCAGCACTGACCTGTTCCCTGGGATGCTGCTCTTACCCCCCTAGCTCGGGCCAGTGCGGTTCTGCTCCCAGCTCCGCTTGGGCCCCTGCTCTCTCCTTAGCTCAGCCCTGCTCTGGCCCAGGCAGCCCCAGCCTCCTGACTCCCTCATTGGCCTGCCTGCCCTGTCAATCAGGCTGACCGGGACCGTTGGCCTCTCCCCATTGCCCCTGGGGGCTGTCAGTCTCAGGGTTCTGGATTTTCGTCGACCCTCCCCCTTCCTTTTGGTACTCGGAAAGGGCCAACCAAAAATCCTCACTAAGTTTTAGTTAGTGGCCAACAGTCCCCGTACACAGAGCTGAAGCTAATGAGCCCAGCCTGCAGCTGTTGACTATTAACAGAAGCCTTCAGTGCTCAAGCCGGTGGGGTTGGAGCAGGAGATTGCAACCATCCCATTCTCCAGTCACACACTGGAGTTCAGTGCACCTGGAATTATAGATACAAAGCACCAGACATACAACGGTTTGGTTCGTGCACTGAAGGATGCTGGGAGTGTTATAGAGAGAGCCGTAGGGGTGCACAAAGAATCACAGGGAATCTGGCTCATTTCCTGTCAGTGGCATTGAGTAGCAGGCATCATTGAGCTTTGAATTTCCTCTGTTCCTTTCAACCTGCCCAGACCCAAAATGTGGCACCCAGGGTGTGACAAAGACACAGACTGAGTCCCACACAAATATTATCCTCTCAGGGGACTCTAGATAGATTTGTAGATTATACCAGGAGGGACCATTGTGATCATCTGGTCTGACCTCCAGCATTGCACAGGCCAATGGACTGCCGTGGATTAATTCCTGTTCGAATTAGAGCAGATCTTTGAGAAAAAAACATCCCATGTCGACTGAAATGTGGCCAATAAAGGAGACACATCATGATTCTTGCTAAATTGTTCCAATGGTCAATTACCCTCTGTGCTAAAAAATTCCACTTTGTCTCTAGTCTCAATTTGTCTACCTTCAATGTCCAGCCACCAATTCTTGTTTAGTATCAGAGGGGTAGCCGTGTTAGTCTGGATCTGTAAAAGCAGCAAAGAGTCCTGTGGCACCTTATAGACTAACAGTCTCTTTGCTGCTTTTACAATTCTTGTTTGACCTTTTCCTGATAGTGGATAGGGACTTAGTCAATAAAGAATGAAAGGGTAGGAATACAATTCATGCCTTTTTGGGGCAATAACAAGTTTGGGTGACAAAGGGAACTGGGGAGATGGAATAGACTTAGACCACTGCAAGTTTTTTGACCTAGTACCAAATGACATTCAGATTAACAAACTAGCACTAGACAAAATCGAATCACCTTTCTAACAGCCCCAGATTGCCTTATTTTAATGTAACTAATTTGAAATATAAGAATGTGACCATTCGCTTCCCAGCTTATGGCTGCCTCTGCTGCTTAGCCAAAGGCCTTAGCCTAAGAACAGGGCCTCAGACTGTCACAGTGAGAAAAGGCCCTGACACCGGCAGACAGTGACTTTGATTCTTTCTTTTCTACCTCTATAACTAGCTACGTGATAAAAAATACAACTAAATTCTTAAAGTATAGGCCTTTGAAGACAGGCCTAAATATCTATATCCTAACTATATATATATTATGCCATAAATATAAGGGCAACAATATAGATGCCATTATGTGGTGTGATTGAATGGGAGTCTTTTTCATTTGACTGTTTCCCATCAGATCCTACCCATATTTTTTCACCTTCCATCCTCTCCTTCTCATTAGGATATAGAGAATCTCCATGAATAGATGTATGGTATGCTCTCCTTGAAACAGACTGCGAACTGTTAACATCTCTTTGTCACGGTTTTACACACAATAGCTCCAAGGTTTCACTCTGTGAAACACTTTCTGAAAAGTCCAGAAAAGACAGAGGTGTGGCCTGGGCTCCAGCAAAGAGCGAAACTCAGGTGCAGGACAAGGAGGAGCATAAGAGAGTTATACATAATATTACCTCAGAATCCCCCTTCCGGGACAGTCACCCAGCACAGCATCCACCTGAGACAGGAAGTGGATACTCAGAGTTCTATTATTTCTGCATTTGGCCTTTAGTTATTTTCAGCTAGAGTCCGACAATTGCTCTGCCCCTGTGCATTCTATCAGGGTGTTACCCCAGCAGCCCAGCGAGGATCATTGAAAGAGTGACTTTGTGAGCTAGTCCATTGTTAAAGATGGAGGGGAAGAGAAGTTTATATAATGAAGATATCCACAAGCTACTGCGAGTGGCACCCAAGCTCTATAGAGGGGCAGCAGAGCCCACAGAGCTTCGAGGCAGCATCTGATCCCTCGGAAGCACCTGGGGCTGCTCACTGTCAGCGATAGGTTACTGGGCTAGATGGCCTCGGATCTGATCCACTAGGGCAGGGTTATTAAGTGAACGTTTGTAAAACCATTTGCAGGTAGGAAGTGCTCTCTGCAGGGGGGTAAGTTGTGTATTAAGCAGTTACATTCCAGCTGAGCCCCATTTAAACCAGTGCCTTAGAGGTGAAAAGCTGAAAATAGTATCACCAGCCCTGTGAGAGACCAAGTCCATCTTGGGGGATAGAATATACATCTCTTTTACAAATCCTATTGTTGCCAGCCCAAAAGGGCCCGAGGAGGCAGCAGCGGGGTTCGCTGCCCGGTGTGCGCCGCACTAATAGTCACACCAGGTGTGGAGAAGCAAACCAACTTTATTTGAGATCTCAAAGTGGTGCAGGGAGACAGGCACGTCTCAAATCAAGCACAGCACATACAAGCAAGTTTTCTCTTGTATATTCCAAGCAGTTTCTGTGCAAGCCTTTGTTTGGTTTCACCCCTACCCCTCCCTCCCAGACAACAGTTACAGCAGGTGCACATTGTGCATGTTAGAAACTTTCCCTTCGCCTGCTTATCTTTTGGCCTTGCAAGGCCTGTGCAGCAGTCTTACCCCGTCTTATCACTACGTTTCTGTTAGTGCGAGAAAAACAGCAGCTGTCTGCTAGAAAAAAGCTGACCATTACATTTCTGCTTCAGCACGTAAGCAGTTAGCATAGAAGTAGGTGAAAGTTCACAAGATGGAGTCACTGTGGCTCACCTAGACCCAGAGTGCAGGAGTTTCATCGGCACTTATGGCCTTCCACTCCAGTTACCTGGTAGCCATGCCTAGTGACACCAACACTATTCAATAGTTAACTAAAGGGAATAGCTCAGGCAAATGTCTGATACAGAGACTTAAGAAGGTGGAAACTAACGAGAGGAAGAGGAACATTCACAGCTGCAGATTCTCTGTGAAGATCAGGAAACCCTGCAGGGAATTGGGGAGTTATAGGTATATTACATATACTGTCACATGAGCCTGAGACGGACAGTTCCTGCACTTCTGATGTCACATTCATTTCTCTCCAGAACACAACTCTGTTAATGAGCATACATTGTACAGATCCCTGTGCAGTGTGTAGCCCCTCCCCCCCCTCCTGTTCACTGGCCCAATATGAGGTTGTACGAGATAGGGGAAGCCTGTTTGTGACTTTTTACACAACTTTAGGGAACTGGGCCTGAGGTTTCTTTGTGTGCTCTGCATTGTGTTAGGGTGTGTTCACCTCAGACCAGACCCACAGAGATAAACCACCAGGAACAGGCTTTATTCTGTAAAGAACATAGAACAGGATCACAGTCCAGCAGCCTCCTCTCTGTTTGCCTGCTACCTGCTCCCAGCTCGGTGAGTGCTGAGACCCCAGGCTCTGGGGGGCAGAGGGTAGATCCTGGCAGGAACCAGGAAGTTCTCCCAACATGCCGCAGTTTGTAGTCCACAACTTGTAGTTCCCAGGGCTGCTGTTGAAGGGCACTGGACTGTAAAAAGAGCAAGACAGTATAATTCTATGTTTATACTTCAGTCAGGGGTGTGAGCCTGGGGAGCTAGCAAATTGGCTGTGTCTGCTTTTTGTATTTGGGTGTCTTAGGTAAGCCCATAGATAGCTCAGTTGGGTGTGTGGCACCATCTGCTGTCGTGTTGGGTGATAACTGGGTTGGGAGAGGATGAATCACCAGCAAAGTAGCGTGAAAAAAGGCCAGCCTAGCTGGGTGGTTAGGGGGTGCAGCAGTTCCCTCGGCTCCCAGACTGCACCCTGGGGGTGAAAATGTGCCACACTCATACTCTTCGGAACCCACATTAAGCCTCCAGGCACCTGTGACACAAGCATGGGGAGGGGCTTTATCCCAAACAAAAGATCCAGATGTAGCAGTTGTTGAACTCCTTTCCCACCCTGTTCTCACCCTGGCAGGGCACAGCTACCTAAAGTACCACCCTAGTGAAATGGCCCGAGGGCAACAGATTAGTGAAATTCCATGGCTGTTCTTTCATATAATGTGGGACAAAATGTGAGAGGAACTCCAAGTCATTTTGGCTCTGGGAGTGGTGAAGGAATCACACAGTGAGTGGAGAAGTCCCATGGTTCTAGTTTTGACATAAGTTAGCACAATCCTTTTCTTCATGGATTTCTGAAAGATCAACACACTAATAAAATGTTATGCTTATTCGATGTGCTATTAGAACAGTTGGGAGCTGCCAGATATATATCCACTTGAGACCTCACAAAAGGATACTGGCAAGTAACTTTGATGCCATAATCCTAGGAGAAGAAAGCCTTTTCCACCCTGTCATAAACATAGAGATAAGAGTAACATAGAATCCCGCCTGGGGAGCTATTCTAAATCATTTAACCTGTAAAGGGTTAAGAAGCTCAAATAATCTGGTTGGCATGTGACCAAAAGGACCAACAAGGAAAGAAGATATTTTCAAATCTGAGGTGGGAGAGGTTTTGTTTGGGCTCTCTTTGTTTGCTCCCTCTCCGGATGGAGAGAGAGACCAGGCAGGTAAAACATCTCCTGAAAACATACCTGAAATGATCCATTTAAGATTACAAAAATTGTAAGTAAAGGCAAGGAAATGTATTAAATTAGCTTTTGGTTTAGCTTGTGAATTTTCCCTATGCTAAGAGGGAGTTTTATTCCTGGGGGGCTTTTGGGGGGGGGGTTGTTTTTGTTTTTTGTAACTTTGAAGCTGAGCCTAGAGGGGAATCCTCTGTGTTTTAAATTTTTTTTTTTACCCTGAAAAGTTACATTCCATCCTGATTTTGCAGGTGTGATTCTTTTACTTTTTCTTTAAATAAAGTTCTTCCTTTAAGAACCTGATTGATTTTCAGTGTCCTAGAGACAAAGGGTCTGGTCGGTACTCACATTATTCTCAAGCCTCCCCAGGAAAGGGGGTGAAGGGGCTTGGGGGAATATTTTGAGGGAATGGATATTACCATTGCCTGGGTGGTATGATGTGATACGCTGTTACGATCAATTGAAAATGATTTTGGGTCCTGTATGTTGTGGCAGCATTCCCACACAGAGTACAGATGATAGTACATTACACACAGAAAAGAAAGCAATCATTGGTTGTTAGGCTGAACAGTCTGCAAGACTCAGTTTCCCCTGAGAATCTGAGCCCTGGGAATTGGCAAATCATTTCACTCCCAGGGGAGGCTCTCAAGCTGAAGCTTTCCAGGGTCCATTTTCTGTTCTTCCTGCTCGCTGATCTTGCAGTCGAGGGAATTGTAAGTGAGTCCTGGCGAATCTGAGAGTCCACAGGGACTGTTCAGGTGAATCATAAAGGCAGTTGTCTGACGTGCTGAGTCTCAGACAATTGAGATTCATACGCTGATTCTCAGGGCTCTGCCTTCCTGTCGCTGTAAGGAGATTTCCTATCTCTGCTGAGCGGGATTTCGGTGAGTTGCTTTTTTCGGCATTAAAGTTAGTGCTAAGGGCTCAGGAAAGGTTCCAGGGTTCAAGTCAAGAA
>NW_020696823.1:0-10669 GCF_002925995.2 Terrapene triunguis
GCCAGAACCGCATTGTCACAAGCCCCTCCTTTCTGGCCTTTGTCTCTTTCCCGGGCCAGGAGGTCCCCTGACCTCTTTGTTCTCCCACACCTTTAGCATCCCCTTGCAGGGGGAAGGGCCTGGCCATTAGTTGCCAGGCGACAGAGTGTCCGTCAGAAACTGAGGCATCCACACAGTATTCAGAGGAAACATTAAGAACAGTCCCACTTCATCACACCTGTCTGGCCCCAAGTCTTGGCAATCCCTCCCTGGCCCTGCCCCATGGGGCACCCATGTGGAGTGCAGGTTTTTACCCCCAGGGAAGTCAGAGCCCCCCCACCCCTCTGGCCCACCCTCATGCTCCTCCTCTCAGGGCTGAGCTAGGCCTTGTAGGGCAGCCCTAGGGCATGGGCCAATGGGGGTTATGGGGCATGGGACCTCCAACCAGCCCGAGCAGGCCTGTAGGCTGGAGAGCGGCTGCTGGCTGCTCAGTAGCGCTGCCTGGCTGGAGGCCCCGGAGGTAGGAAAAGGCCAGTTTGGTTTGAAGACGGCCCCAGTTTTCTGTCATTGGGGGAACACGCAGCGGAAACCTGGATTCCTGCCCCACCCCGTGAGCCGACAGCATTTGCTTGGGGGCCATGGAGCCCACGGCCTGGCGCTCGGAGCCTTTCCTGGCTGACCCTTCTCCTGCGGCCGAGCGGCGGGACACGCGTTTGCTTTCAGAGCAGCTGCCTGGAACGTCTGCGGCTTTTACGGCAAGTCAATAAAAGGGCAAACATCAAATCCAGTCAGCGTCTCCCCAGAACCGACCACTTCCTGTTACTGACCCGAGTCAGCCAAGCCGGGTCGGAGGCCCACCTCGGGGCCCGTCAGTGCGAGTGGGCAGCCTGGGGCCTCCCCCTGTTCCTGGCAAGAGGCGCCCCCAGACCGCAGCCACGGACAGAGCCCAGGGCATCCACCAGAGACCCCAGCACCGCCGGGGTCTGGCGCCGGCCTGGCCGGCCCAGTGACCTAACAACGAGGCCTGGCTGTAATCCGCCAACGCCTGCATCCCCGTCGCAGGCCTGAACCTAGCCTTGGCCTGGGCCTGGGCCTGGCCAAGCAGGGAGCGACCCGCCCCCGGCCTGACCCTCTGGCATGGCAGCTCTAAGCAGACGAGTGGGCGGAGGGTCCATCCACCGCCAGCATTTACCCTAACAGCCGTTCAGTCGTCTGCAATTGGAGCTCGGCGGTTATAGCCTAGGCCGTGCTCAGACATCGGCAACCGTTCTGGGCTCACCGCAAAGCCAGGTGCCCTCCGGCCCAGCCCTTGTTGGAGGCTCCGGGACCTGACCCAGCGCTCCGTGCCAGCAGATTGTGGGGGGGCTCTGTCTCCCCTGCCCTGCAGCCTGGGATGCCTCACAATGCCGTGCTGAAGTAGCTCCCACCTGGGCTGCTCGCACACAGCCTGACAGCACCCCCGCCAGCCACACCCGGGCTCTCACCAGCCTGGGTTATACAGCAGGGTGACCCCAGCACACCCCCACTCCCAGATCGCCCCCCCCCCCCAAATGTATGTCCTGGATGCCCAGCCCTCGCCCGGACAGTCCAGAGGTGTTAAATCTGTTAGGCCTTTAAGGAAATAATACGCCAGTGTCAAAGTTAGACTCAGGACTCACAGTTTGTCAGACCACTCTGTTTTATTAGCACAGCGCTCTGCTAATAACACTCAGATAATGTGAGCACCATGCAAGACACAAACTATCTTATTTGTACAGATAAAAGGGCGCGAACAAGAAAACAAAGGAAGCAGAATCTGATAAGTTTACCTGGGCTAGACATGCATAGTTAATTTCCTTACTAACCTTTACCAATCTCCAGCTAATGGTTCACCATTAGCTTAAGTGGGCTCATTGTTTATGCCTTAATTTTTCTTTTCCTGACACCTGTATTTCAGCATTTATCTCTGCTTAAAGGTACATACAGCATTTCTTTAATCCATTCTTATTTTTACAATATAATTCATTCTCCTGTCACACCAGTTTCTGATCTCAAATAGCTATTACGACACTTCAGTTCAAATACCCTGGATTAGCTACAGCACTAGAACAAGTGTATTACCTACAAAGAGATTTCAAGTGAGTCCAAGCCCTGAGGCATGCGAGTCAGAAATGGTTACAAGGACAATAAAGACAAGCCGGTTACCGGTGCCCAACTTCACCAACCAGATCCGATTCAAACAAAGGGTCTCACCACATGCTCCGGCAGATTGCCGGCCAAACTTTGCAGATCACGACCCTCCCCAGAGTCCAGTGGCTGCTTCCTTTGGCCTCCTCGGGTGCAGTGAATGCAATGGGCAGGGAGAGACGGGGGCCTTGGGGTGTCTGTCCCTCCCCCTCCCCCGCGCCAGCTGGGCACCAGGAGACAAAGTCTGTGTGGACGGATGTTCCCTGCCAGATTTTCCCCCCTGTTTGGGCTTCCTTTGTCTCCCCTTCCTGCTCGAGGACTCTGTTCACTGCTCAAATGCAAATCAAGGCAAGCACGCATTCCTGGGGCTCTGGGGTTTGGAGCGTGTTAATGTATCACACAAGGGACTCAACACTTCACCTTAGGTGTTGCCAATGCCACACATTTTACCAGGCGATACTGACCAGCAAATTATGAGTTTTCAAATGCTGCCCTACAAAACATGCCTTGTGCAAAGATTATTACAGTAGTGTGTAGGGTGTGAACACAGGGGTGTGTTCTGTCACAGTCCCCTGCACTCACGGCAGGGCCAAGTATTATCCAGACCATCCCTGACAGGGGTTTGTCCAACCTGCTCTTAAACATCCCCCGTGACGGAGACTCCACAACCTCCCCCGGCAATTTATTCCAGTGCTTAACCACACTGACAGTTAGGAGGTTTTTCCTAATGTCCAACCTAAACCTCCCTTGCTGCAATTTAAGCCCATCGCTTCTTGTCCTGTCCTCAGAGGTTAAGAAGAAAATTTTTTCTCCCTCCTCCTTTTATGTACTTGAAAACTGTTCTCATGGCCCCTCTCAGTCTTCTCTGCTCCAGACCAAACAGGCTCAGTTTTTTCAATCTTCCCTCATAGGTCATGTTTTCTAGACCTTTCATCAATTTTGTGGCTCTTTGGACTTTCCACATCTTTCCTGACATGTGGCGCCCAGAACTGGACACAATACTCCAGTTGAAGCCTAATCAGCGCGGAGCAGAGCGGAAGACTAACTTCTCGTGTCTTGCTTCCAACACTCCTGCTAATACAGCCCAGAATGATGGTTGCTTTTTTTGCAACAGCGTTACACTGTTGACTCATATTTAGCTTGTGAGCCACTATGACCCCCAGATCCCTTTCCGCAGGACTCCTTCCTAGGCCGTCATTTCCCATTTGTATGTGTGCAACTGATGGCTCCTTCCTAAGGGGAGCACTTTGCATTTGTCCTGATTGAATTTCATCCTATTGACTTCAGACCATTTCTCCAGTTTGTCCAGAGCCGTTTGAATTTTAATCCTATCCTCCAAAGCACTTGCAATCCCTCCCAGCTTGGTATCGTCCGCACACTTTACAAGTGCCCTCTCTATGCCATTATTGAAATCATTGATGAAGATATTGAACAGAACCGGCCCCAGAACCGATCCCTGTGGGACCCCACTCGTTCTGCCCTTCCAGCCTGACTGTGAATCACTGATAACGACTCTCTGGGAACAGTTTTCCAGCCAATTCTGCACCTCCTTTGCAGTGGTTGCCCAGGCTGTATCTCCCGCCTTTGTTTCCGAGAAGCTCACTTGGGATAGTATCAAAACCTTTCCTGGAGTCAGTGCTGCCTGCCAGGGTCGGACTCGTTACCACCTGTCACGGAGTGAGGGGGAGTCAGGGCCCTGCACCCTCCCACTTCCTGCGATTCCCTGTGACTCTCAGCCAGTCGTAGACCAGAAGGTTTATTAGACTAGAGGAACAGCCCAAACCAGAGCGTGTAGGTACAACCAGGACCCCCCAGCCAGGTCCTTCTGGGTGGGCAGGGAGATTAAACCCCAAACTTGGGGGCTCCCGCCTCTTCCCCAGCCCACTCCAAACTGAAACCCCCTCCAGCCGACTCCCCCAGCCTCCCCCGGCTCCTCCTCCAGCCTTTGTCCAGTTTCTTGGGCAAAGGTGTCGCCTGGCCCAACCCCTCTCCTGGCTCAGGTTACAGGCTCAGGTACCGTCCCTCACCTAAAGTCACCCTCTGCTCTCCCATCCTCCATGCAGACAGCCCCAATAAAACTAGACACATTCCCAGGTCAGTCCCCCCCTCCACCCCGCTCCCGACTGCGCCCCTCGCTAGCTGGAGACACTCTCGGGCTTCGTGCATTGTGGGAGAACTAGTCTGCCGGGTGCGAAGCGTTCCTACCCCGGGCGCTGCTCCCCGCTCATGGACCGGCACCGAAGGAGCTTCCCCTGCTCGTGCCCACCCTGGCGCCAGGGGCTATGTCTGCCCTTTCGAAGGGTGCGGCGGCTCTCAGGGACAGGCCTGGCACCACCGCTGCAGGTCCCCCTGCGGACTGGCCAAAGCGCCCACGGCTGGGCTCACCGCGGCACCCAGGCACTCCAGAGCGCCAGCAGGAGGCAGCAGAGCAGCCGGGAGCAGCGTGGGGCCGGAGCACGTGCAGGAGGGAGGCTTTGCGGTTCCGGAGTAGGTCACCGGGGCTCCCGGGACGCTGGCTGCCCCACACTGGTACCGTGCCAGGGCTGACCAGGTGGGTGCCAGGCAGTCAGCTGGGCACGGCCGCTTGTGAGTCCATCAGGACTGCGGGGCACCCAGGGGTGGTGGGCACAGACAATGGTCCCACAAGACTGGCTGGCTTTGAGACTGGGCTGCCCCGGTGCATTAGGGGCGACGCCAGGTGTGTGCCCATTAGTGCCCGCTCCAGGAGAGGTGCCTGTCAGCTGTGACGGGCACGGCCCTTGGGCACCCAGGCAGGGTTTAACCCCAGCGCGGGCGTTGCTGGCAGGGTGCAGCTCAGGACTCACCTGTGGGGATGAGCAGGGGCCTTCGTCCCTCCAAGCAACACAGGAATCAGGGGCTCTTGGGGCCCCTGGTATTTGGGGGACCCCAGCTACCCTCTCTTGCTCTGGCTCATGCGTCCCTACCTGGCCAGGGGCGCAGGCCGGAGCCAGCTCAGGGTCACCCCGAGCAGCTGCTGGGGGGCAGTGGAGAGTGTCTGGCAGGCTCAAGGGGTGATGGTGCTGCCTGCAGCCCCGTCCGGGTGGCACCAGGCTTGCAAGCCTGCTACAGGCAACCAGAACATGCCCCTCTGCTCAGCGGGGCCAGGCCAGGCAGCTCGGTACCTCCCGCCCCCTCTAAGCCCCCAGGGGGCAGCGCGGCCAAAGCCAGGTGGCAAAACCCAGGTTGCTGCAAGGAACTCTGGAAAGCCAGGGCAGGCGCCCAGCGGCCACCCAGCAAACACCTGGCGTGGGGCAGACCTGGCGCCCGACGTCCAGAGCCACCAGGCCAGGCTCCCTGGCCAGGGGACACAGTGACCCGGGCACCAGGTTGCCTTGCCCGCGGGGTCACAAGGGCTGTGCCCTGGGGCAGGGGGAGCAGAACCCAGGCTCTGGATGGGGGCAGGGGAAGGCGTTTCGTGCTGGTATCGCCTGAGGGGGGGCCGGGGCTGGCATGAGCCCAGGCCCCAGGCAGGAGTGGCCCCTCTGGCCAGCCATCCTGGCGGCTCTGGGCCTGTTCCCAGCGGCACTGGGTGGCCCTGGAGTTTGATCGCGGGGTCAGAGCAGCTGGGGCAGCCAATTGCTAGCAGGGCCCAGCTTATCACTGGCCCCATGGGGTGAGGACAACGGCCATGGGGCCAGAGCTCCCGGGGGACAGGACTCGCCGATCCCAGCACAGGGCCCGCGTCATCACCTGGCTCCAGCGGGTTACCCATTAACCCGGGCGGGGGAGAGGGAGTGACCCCTGCGGGTGCCCATCGCCCGGGGCGCTGCCTGAAGGGGGCTTGGCCGTGGGGGCTGGACAGGGCCTGTGGTGCCCGCTGGCCTCCCTGGCAGGGGCCGGTGCCCTTCCGCCGGAGCCCCCACCGTACAGTGGGCAATGGAGACCCTGGGGGGCGCTGGCTGCGGGGCCCGGGGATAGTGGCTCTTGTCCGGGGGGCCCGCGGCTGGGGTCAGGGCTGGCGCCAGGGCTGAGTGACGGAGCCCCCATGAACTCGCCAGCATAGACCCCTCGGAGCCGGGGGGCAGGGTGGCTCTGACGCACAGAGCTGGTGCGCTCGGCCCAGCCCCTCCCCAGGGCAGCCCTGGTGCCCCCGGGCTGTTTGCTCTGCTGTGTTTGCCAGCACCTGGGCCGATCTCGCCCTCGGTGAAGCCCCGGCGCAGGCTCTGGTGGTCAGGACGCCCAGCAGAGACCCTCCACCCCCAAGAGCAGCGCAGGCAGGGTGCGAGAGGGCGTGGCGGGGCGCAGCGTGCCAGGCCGGGGCAGGGTGCAGCTGCCAGGCCGGGGCAGGGTGCGAGAGGGCGTGGGGGGGCGCGGCGTGCCAGGTCGGGGCAGGGCGCAGCGTGCCAGGCCGGGGCAGGGTGCGAGAGGGCGTGGCGGGGTGCAGCGTGCCGGGCCGGGGCAGGGCGCAGCGTGCCAGGCCGGGGCAGGGCGCGAGAGGGCGTGGCGGGGTGCAGCGTGCCGGGCTGGGGCAGGGTGTGAGAGGCCGTGGCAGGGCGCAGCGTGCCAGGCCATGGCAGAGGCGTGGGGTTTGGGGGCCGGGGGGGCTCTCAGAAGCCCTGGGTGGGTATTTCCCAACCCTCCACACCCGCTGTCTCTGAGACCATCGTCATCTCCTCTCCCCTTGGGGGGGTCTGGACCCCCCGTCCAGCTTAGGCCCTGGGCCAGGAGCTGCCGCACCCCCCCCCTCAAGCCAGCCAATGGCATCCCTCGGCCCCGCTTGGGGGGGGGGCGGTGGGCGGAGCGGGGCATGGGGCAGAGCCGGTGCTGCAGCCACAGAGCCAGAGCGGAGCAGGGGCTGCAGGTGAGCGACACCGGCTGGGCTGGGGGGTGCCGGGGCGGTGATATGGGGGGGTACATGAGGGGGTGATATGGGGAGTTCACGGGGGGAGATGGGGTGCATGGGGGAGATGAGGGGTGCACAGGGGGGTGAGATGGGGGTGCACGGGGGGGTGAGATGGGGGTGCATGGGGGGAGATTGGGGGTGCACAGGGTACAAGATGCCCACGGGCTGGGGATGCATCGAGGTTGATGGGAGGGACATGGGGGAGCTGCACTGGCTGGGGGGCTGGAGCCCAGAAGGGGCAGGCAGAGGGCAGAGGGTCCCCCAGCAGGTGCCCCCAGGCCAGGCAGCTCCGGGCATTTACCTGCCAGTGCCCCTGGCACTGGCCACATGGGGAGTCTCAGGGCTGAGTCGGGGCAGGGGCAGGGGCTGGCTAGTGCTGCCAGCAGCCCCAGAGAGGCCAGTCTGGAGGCTGTGGGGAGCCAGCTGGGGGGCAGGGGAGCCCTGCTGCCCAGCCCCCTGCAGGGTTCTGGGCACAACTGCCCCATGCAGCCCCAAGCTCTGCCGGTGCCCCTCACTCCCGACCCGCAGCCCCTGCTAGCCCAGCCCTGGGCTCCTCTTGGTTGCCTGCTGTACTGCCAGCGAGCCCGGGCCGCACTATGTGGCTAATCCTGACAGCAAGTATCTGGGCAGGGCCTGGCAGGGTGCACAGAATTGCAGACGTGTGCACTGAAAGGGACCCTCCGTAGGTCAACCAGTCCCGTGCCCGGCACTTAGACACGGGGACATGCCAGTGTTTTGCAGGACAGGCTTAAAATTCAAACGGCTCTGGACAAACTGGAGAAATGGTCTGAAGTCAATAGGATGAAATTCAAGAAGGACAAATGCAAAGTGCTCCACTTAGGAAGGAGCCATCAGTTGCACACGTACAAATGGGAAATGACGGCCTAGGAAGGAGTCCTGCGGAAAGGGATCTGGGGGTCATAGTGGCTCACAAGCTAAATATGAGTCAACAGTGGAACGCTGTTGCAAAAAAAGCAACCATCATTCTGGGCTGTATTAGCAGGAGTGTTATAAGCAAGACACGAGGAGTAATTCTTCCGCTCTGCTCCGCGCTGATTAGGCCTCAGCTGGAGTATTGTGTCCAGTTCTGGGTGCCACAGTTCAGGAAATTGGAGAAAGTCCAGAGAAGGGTAACAGAACTGATGAAAGGTCTAGAAAACATGACCTATGAGGGAAGATTGAAAAAACTGGGTCTGTTTGGTCTGGAGAAGAGAAGACTGAGAGGGGACATGAGAACAGTTTTCAAGCACATAAAAGGTTGTTACAAGGAGGAGGGAGAAAAATGGTTGTTCTTAACCCCTGAGGACAGGACAAGAAGCAATGGGCTTAAATTGCAGCAAGGGAGGTTTAGGTTGGACATTAGGAAAAACCTCCTACCTGTCAGGGTGGTTAAGCACTGGAATAAATTGCCGGGGGAAGGTTGTGGAGTCTCCGTCACTGGGGATGTTTAAGAGCAGGTTGGACAAATCCCTGTCAGGGATGGTCTGGATAATACTTAGCCCTGGCGTGAGTGCAGGAGGCCGGACCAGGGACCTGTCGATGTCCATTCCAATCCTACGACTCTGTGATTCTACATAATAACTAGACCATCCTGCCCCTTCGGTCACCGTACAGCTCCCCCTCTTCTGCCCCCCCAGGAACCGCGGCGTTCCCGGGCTGGCAGCCAAGGCCCGGCTTCCCCGTGTCCCCTGCAGACGCTGCAGCGTGAGCAGGGACCGGCAGAGCAGACTGGGCTGGAGGGAGCGGGGGAAGGTGCCCTGGCACATGCCCGGGAGGGTGACCAGCTGAGGAGCTGGGCCTGCCCGGGGCCCTGAGGGGTAGGGCAGGGCCCACACTGTCTTCCCCAGCTCCTGGCATGGGGTGCAGTGCGGGTCGCCCGGGCTGTCTGCCCCGTGGCTGGCCCTGTGGTGCTGCCTGCCCATGGAAGCTGCCCCCAGCAGTTCCCCCTGCAGAGCCAATGGCCCGGCCCCTTGCGGGGGCTGAGCCCAGGATTGCTGAGGCGGGCACGGAGCCCCCAGCTGGGTGTGCCAAGCCCAGTGCGACCCGTGTGGGGTGCTGCAGCTTGGGCTGGCCAGGGGCGGTGGGACCAGACTGGGCCCGGCTCCTGCCCCGCTCTGACCAGCCCCTCTTGGTGCCCAGGTTCCCAGCGGAAGGATGTGGCTAGAGACCCTCGCGTGGGTGGTGGCGGCACTCGGCGTCCTGGCCAGCGCCAGCCCCGCGCCCCAGCTGGGGGCGTCGATCTTTGCCGACCTGAGCCCGGCGGAGCTGCGGGCGGTGCGGAGCTTCCTGCTGAGCCGGCCGGAGCTGGGGCTGGTGGCCGACCACGGGGACTCGCTGGCCAGCAACAGCCTCTTCCTGGTGGAACTGCAGGTGCCCCGGAAGAGCCAGGCCCTGCAGTTCCTGGACGGGGGCAGCCCCCGCCCACCACGCCTGGCCCGCGCCATCGTCTTCTTCGGGGAGCAGGCCCAGCCCAACGTCACCGAGTTCGTGGTGGGGCCCCTGCCCCGGCCCAGCTACTACCGGGCCGTGAGCTACAAGGGCGGGCGGCCCATCCCCTTCGCCGCGCGGCCCGTCACGCTGCTGGAATACGAGCTGATGCACCGCAGGCTGGTGGAGCTGACGGAGCCGCTGTACCGGCTGCTGCGTGACACCACCGGCTTCTGGTACCACAACTGCAGCCGGCGCTGCCTGACCTTCTCGGACGTGGCGCCGCGCGGGCTGGGCCCCGGCGAGCGCCGCTCCTGGCTCATCCTCCAGCGCTTGGTGGAGGGGCACTTCCTGCACCCCGTGGGGCTGGAGCTGCTGCTGGACCACCGCTCCCGCGACCCCCGGCGCTGGGCCCTGCAGCAGCTCTGGTACAACGGGCAGTACTTCGCCAGCGCCCAGGAGCTGGCCTGGCGCTACGAGCGTGGGGAGCTGGCCCTGGCCCGCCCGCCCACGCCCGAGCTGCTCTTCTCCACCTACGTGCCCCGCGGCCACTTCGGCACCGGCACCCCCACGGACGTGCACGGGGCCAAGGTGTGCGAGCCGCAGGGCAAGCGCTACCGGCTGCAGGGCAACCTGGTGGAGTATGGGGGCTGGCGCCTTGCCCTGCGGCTGCGCTCCTCCGGCGGCATGCAGCTCTTCGACCTGCGCTTCAACGGCGAGCGGCTGGCCCACGAGCTGAGCGTGCAGGAGGCTGTGGCCTTCTACGGGGGCAGCACGCCGGCCGCCATGCAGACCAAGTACATCGACACCGCCTGGGGCATGGGCACCCTGGCCTACGAGCTGGCGCCCGGCATCGACTGCCCCGAGGTGGCCACCTACCTGGACGCGCATCACCTGTACGACGCGGCGGGGCCGGTGCGCTACCGCCGCGCCCTCTGCCTCTTCGAGCTGCCCACGGGCGTGCCCCTGCGGCGCCACTTCGACAGCGACTTCCGGGGCGGCTACCGCTTCTACGGGGGGCTGGAGGGGCAGGCGCTGGTGCTGCGCACCACGGCCACCGTCTACAACTACGACTACATCTGGGACGTGCTGCTCTACCCCAACGGCGTGCTGGAGGCCAAGGTGCACGCCACCGGCTACATCCACGCCACCTTCTACACGCCGCAGGGCCTGCGCTACGGCTCCCGCGTGCACCGCGACGTGCTGGGCAACCTGCACACCCACCTGCTGCAC
>NW_020696824.1:0-240 GCF_002925995.2 Terrapene triunguis
TAGCTTTAATCATTGCTTGAAAACACAGTGCTTAAAACAATTTAAAAGAGTAGTAAATGCTGCAAAAATGAAAACCTTTTTTGATTTAAAAAAAAAAAACGGGCAGGAATTGTGTCCTGATGCCATGGTATGCAAATACAACCTTTCATAGATTCATAGATTCTAGGACTGGAAGGGACCTCGAGAGGTCATCGAGTCCAGTCCCCTGCCCGCATGGCAGGACCAAATACTGTCTAGACC
>NW_020696824.1:340-20021 GCF_002925995.2 Terrapene triunguis
TTTCTCCCTCCTCCTTATGACACCCTTTTAGATACCTGAAAACTGCTATCATGTCCCCTCTCAGTCTTCTCTTTTCCAAACTAAACAAACCCAATTCTTTCAGCCTTCCTTCATAGGTCATGTTCTCAAGACCTTTAATCATTCTTGTTGCTCTTCTCTGGACCCTTTCCAATTTCTCCACATCTTTCTTGAAATGTGGTGCCCAGAACTGGACACAATACTCCAGCTGAGGCCTAACCAGAGCAGAGTAGAGCGGAAGAATGACTTCTCGTGTCTTGCTCACAACACACCTGTTAATACATCCCAGAATCATGTTTGCTTTTTTTGCAACAGCATCACACTGTTGACTCATATTTAGCTTGTGGTCCACTATAACCCCTAGATCCCTTTCTGCCGTACTCCTTCCTAGACAGTCTCTTCCCATTCTGTATGTGTGAAACTGATTTTTTCTTCCTAAGTGGAGCACTTTGCATTTGTCTTTGTTAAACTTCATCCTGTTTAACTCAGACCATTTCTCCAATTTGTCCAGATCATTTTGAATTATGACCCTGTCCTCCAAAGCAGTTGCAATCCCTCCCAGTTTGGTATCATCCGCAAACTTAATAAGCGTACTTTCTATGCCAATATCTAAGTCGTTAATGAAGATATTGAACAGAGCCGGTCCCAAAACAGACCCCTGCGGAACCCCACTCGTTATGCCTTTCCAGCAGGATTGGGAACCATTAATAACAACTCTCTGAGTACGGTTATCCAGCCAGTTATGCACCCACCTTATAGTAGCCCCATCTAAATTGTATTTGCCTAGTTTGTCGATAAGAATATCATGCGAGACCGTATCAAATGCCTTACTAAAGTCTAGGTATACCACATCCACAGCTTCTCCCTTATCCACAAGACTCGTTATCCTATCGAAGAAAGCTATCAGATTGGTTTGACATGATTTGTTCTTTACAAATCCATGCTGGCTGTTCCCTATCACCTTACCACCTTCCAAGTGTTTGCAGATGATTTCCTTAATTACTTGCTCCATTATCTTCCCTGGCACAGAAGTTAAACTAACTGGTCTGTAGTTTCCTGGGTTGTTTTTATTTCCCTTTTTATAGATGGGCACTATATTTGCCCTTTTCCAGTCTTCTGGAATCTCTCCCGTCTCCCATGATTTTCCAAAGATAATAGCTAGAGGCTCAGATACCTCCTCTATTAGCTCCTTGAGTATTCTAGGATGCATTTCATCAGGCCCTGGTGACTTGCAGGCATCTAACTTTTCTAAGTGATTTTTAACTTGTTCTTTTTTTATTTTATCTGCTAAACCTACCCCCTTCCCATTAGCATTCACTAGGTTAGGCATTCCTTCAGACTTCTCGGTGAAGACCGAAACAAAGAAGTCATTAAGCATCTCTGCCATTTCCAAGTTTCCTGTTACTGTTTCTCCCTCTTCACTAAGCAGTGGGCCTACCCTGTCTTTGGTCTTCCTCTTGCTTCTAATGTATTGATAAAAAGTCTTCTTGTTCCCCTTTATTCCCTTAGCTAGTTTGAGCTCATTTTGTGCCTTTGCCTTTCTAATCTTGCCCCTGCATTCCTGTGTTGTTTGCCTATATTCATCCTTTGTAATCTGTCCTAGTTTCCATTTTTTATATGACTCCTTTTTATTTTTTAGATCATGCAAGATCTCGTGGTTAAGCCAAGGTGGTCTTTTGCCACATTTTCTATCTTTCCTAACCAGCGGAATAGCTTGCTTTTGGGCCCTTAATAGTGTCCCTTTGAAAAACTGCCAGCTCTCCTCAGTTGTTTTTCCCCTCAGTCTTGATTCCCATGGGACCTTACCTATCAGCTCTCTGAGCTTACCAAAATCCGCCTTCCTGAAATCCATTGTCTCTATTTTGCTGTTCTCCCTTCTACCCTTCCTTAGAATTGCAAACTCTATGATTTCATGATCATATGAAAATATATGAAGGTGTAAAATTGCCATGCAATGGGGTCAAACTCAGTAGAAGTCCCAGTGCTATCACTAATTAAAATGGATTAATCATCTCTCTTGCGTGCAGTGATGACTATAAAGTAGCACATTAAAGGGAGATGTTTGTAAATGCTGAGATGAAAAAGCCGTATTCTTTCAAAGGTCCCAGTTTTACAATGAGATGAGTGTGGGTGGACCCCTGCGGCTGTACGGAGCTCAAACAAGTTTGGGGGCCAAAGCCACTGATCCACATGGAAGGACTTTTGTGCATGTGCAGAGCCCCAGTGAAGTCAATTAGACTATTCACATGAGCAAACTCATGCGGAAGTGACACAATCCCGCAAACGGGTTCACTTTGGTGGATCCCTGCATGCGTGTGGCACACTCTCCTTGGCTTCCATGGAGCTACTTGCAGGTGTAAGGACTCGAGTGCACAGGGCAGCTTGTGAAATCCTGGCCAGTGTTTGCAGGGACAGGGCCTGATTTAAAACAAGATGCAACAAGTGAGTGTGACAAACACTAGGAGGAAAGGACCTGTGAAATGAGAGTGACAGGAACAAGTTCAGCCTGGTCCATGGGCTAGTTGTGTGTGGTTGGTTTGTGGGTGTTTTTTATAACATACATTACCCTGCATGGTTCTGTTTGGGAGTGGTGTGTGTGTGTTTCTCATCTGTATGTGTGTGTGTGTTTTTTCTCATATCTCTGCCTGTTTGTAGTCTGTCTCAGGTATTCCTGTGGCCCCATTACTGTAGGAGTTGAGCACCTCCCAATCTTTAAGGTCTTTATCCTCACACCACCACTGGGAGGCAGGGCAGGGCTGTAACCCCCACTGCAGGGGTGGGAAACTGAGGCACAGAGAAGGTAGGACTTCGATGGGATTTAGGTGCCTAAACCCGTGAGGATCTGGGCCCAAGTGACTGGCCCACCCTGGCACTGGGAGCCTGCGGCACAGCAGGGTCTGTTTCCCGCGGCAATCCCAGGGCTGATCCAATGGCTGTTCACAGCCGGGCCCGGGGCCCTTCCCCAGAGCGGTGCGAGGGACCCCGCCGGGGTGCGCGCCCCGCTCTCTCCCCGCAGCGGCCGCATGGGGGCAGCAGGGGGGAGTCCGGGCCAGGAATCTGGGATTGCCCGTTGCTAGGCGACAGGGCGAGGCGGGACCCAGGCCCCGCACCCGGGGCGCTCACTCCCCACCGTACCCCGCACATGCGCAGTAGCCCACAGGTACAGGCTTCCCCTGTTGCCGGACTCCGGAGCTGTGGCTCGGCCCGTGTCCGCGCTGCTCCGCGAGGCCGTGGCCGGGTCCCAGGTGCTGAAGTGGCGGCGCACCGCGCTGGAGCGGGCCGAGAAGTTCCTCTCCGAGCCCCGCTTCCCCGACTGCAACCTCCGGGGCAGGTGGGAGCCGGACCGGTCCGCCGCGAGTTCCGCCCCCTCCGGCCGGGAAACAGCGGCCCGCGGGCGTCCCCCGGGCCGGGCCTGCGCTCCCGCTTGGGGCGGGGTCCGGCCGCCCCCAGCCCCTGCGGCGGGGCTTGCCCCCTCCCCCACTCAGCGCCCTCACTTCCAGCGCCCCTCCCCCCGGTGCCTGGAGCGGCCCGGCCCGGCCCGCCAGGACCGAGGTGGGCGCGGGGCTGGCTCGGGACGCTGGGCGGGGGGGGCGCGCTAGCTGCGGAGCGAGCCCCGCCGGCCGGCGGGGGACCCGAGCCACCACCGGCCCCTGGTTCCTGCTGGCCCGGCTATAAGCACGGGCCGGGATCGGACGGGTCTGGATGTGGAAAGCGACGTGGCTTCTCCCCGTGAAACCCGCTGCTCGGGCTGTGGGTCTGCCTGAGAGTCGCAGTGACTCCAGCCGTGCCCCGGGGAGGGGGGCGATCGGGTGGGGTGTTCCCACCTGCTACAGCCCGGGTGTCGCTGCTCTGAAAGCTTGGAGCAGGCGGGGGGAAGGGACACTTGCAAAATCCTTTTTGTGCGTTTAAAGGCTTTAAAAATCAAAGGCTCTGCTGATTTTTCTTTCCCCTTTGCTGTTTCACTCTCCACTTAGGCTGGTCAGTTTCAGTTTTGCTGCTTCATTCTCTCCGGTTCTGACCAGCCTTTTGGGTTTCTCACAGTGTAGGACAGAGGTTCTTCTTTTCACCCTGTGGAGCAGCTCATAACAGAGATCCTCTCACAGACCCATCTGCCTTACCAGCACCACAATCTTCCTCTTATTTAGCTCTCAAATATTTAAACAAAAAGACTTTTTTCATAGACCCTACCATGACTGCATCTGTTCCTGGCAGCTGTCACGTAAATCTTTGCTCCTAAGGCTTCGTCTTCACTACCCGCCTGAATCGGCGGGTAGAAATCGATCTCTTGGGGATCGAATTATCGCATCTCGTCGGGACGCGACAATCGATCCCCGTATCGACGCTTGTACTCCACCAGCGCAGGTAGAAGTAAGCGCCGTCGACGGGGGAGCCGCGGCGGTCAATTTGCCGCCGTTCTCACAGTGGGGTAAGTCGGCTCGGATACGTCGAATTCAGCTACGGTGTTCGCGTAGCTGAATTTGCGTCTCTTAAATCGATTCCTCCCCCCTTCCCCAGTGAAGACGTAGCCTATAACTGGCTCTGCTCAGGAGGACCCCAGCGTCGAGGCTGAACCTCATTGAAATTAATGGGGCTTCTGCGTAGACGCACAGCCCGTCCACTTAAAATAAATTGCAGGATTGGGGCCTGAATCTATGCATGCACAGAAAGCTAGATGTGAGATCAACAGGATTGCCACGTGTGTGTGTCCCCCTCCAATCCTGCCATGGGGCTCAAAGGAGTCAGTCTGCGTTGGGTGGGAGAAAGTGGGAACCAACCAGCCTCAGAGCGATACAGTAACCCCTCGCTTAATGTTGTAGTTATGTTCCTGAAAAATGCGACTTTAAGCGAAATGATGTTCAGCTAATCCAATTTCCCCATAAGAATTAATGTAAATAGAGGGGGTGAGGTTCCAGGGAAATTTTTTTCACCAGACAAAAAACTATAGGCTGTATTATATAGCTATACACACAGTATACGTTTTAAACAAACAATTTAATACTGTTCACAGCTATGATGATTGTGAAGCTTGGTTGAGGTGGTGAAGTTAGAGGGTGGAAGAGGGAGGGATATTTCCCAGGGAATGCCTTACTGCTAAATGGTGAACTAGCACTCGGCTGAGCCTTTAAGGGTTAACACGTTGTTAATGTAACCTCTCACACGAGGGAGGGGAGACAGCATAGCAGACAGAGACAGACACACACCTTGTGTGTGGGAGAGAGAGAGAAAGAGAGATGCACACTGCCCCTTTAAGTAAGCTGACCCACTCTTACGTGCATTGTCTTTTTAAGTGGATCAGGAAGTTGAGACAGCAGCTGCTGTCCCAAGCTCTCTCTGTCTTCCTGCTCTATATGGAGAAGGGGTAAGCGGGGTGCAGGAGCAGGGGGGAGGGGGACACCCTGATATTAGCCCCCCTTCCTCCCCTGCACAGCAAGCAGGAGTCTCTGGGAGCAGCTCCAAGGCAGAGGGCAGGAGCAGCACATGGCAGTGGGGGGGAAGGACAGCTGAACTGCCAGGAATTGATACTCTGCTGGGTGGCTGCAGCACAGGGAACTTAAGGGAGCGGGGAGCTGATAGCGGGGCTGCCGGTCCACCCTGGTTCCAAGCCCCCACAAGCTAGCTGCAACGGACTGCTCTTCCTGCAAGCAGTGGACAAAGCAGGCGGCTGCCAAAGGACGTTAGAAGGGAGCATTGCACAACTTTAAATGAGCAGCATTTGATCCGTAATTGATCAGCAAGGTAACAACGAAACAACGTTTACCGGGCTGACTTTAAGTGAGGAGTTACTGTATCTATATTTGAATATAAAGTCCCTACATAAAGCCATAGGCACCGTAACAATTAATTATGCTTACAATAACCCAGTGAGACCACCCAGCATCATTAAACAATCATATTCACAGAACAGATTTAACTCAGCCAGCCAATAAATCCAAAGCAGCAGAAAAACTACTTTCACCCTTCTCTTTGACTTCTCTAGGAGAAAAGCCACTAGCTTTCCCCCAGACAGTGTCAAATCAATGGCTTTTGCAGCATGCCCAGAAGGTCGAGTTTTGGCTATAAGGGATCCTGTGGTATGTACAGGAGAGAATGTTCACCAAGGAAAAGAGACAATGGATGTAGGGAATCTGAGATTCCTTGTCAGAGAAACATGTGATAATATAAATTTGGGTGTCTGCTCTGATGGCTCAGAGAAAAGATCCATCAGTCTTCTGCTTTTCTCCTTCACCTAAGGTTTTGAATGATACTTGGGTCTCCTTCCCTTCCCGGTCTGAGGATTCTACCTTCGTTAGCTCCAAGAAGACACAATACGAAGAACACATCTACAGATGTGAGGACAAGCGTTTTGAGGTAGAATTCTTCCAAAATCATTTCTTGGAAAGCCTGGAATTCTATGAACTGGTTAGCTATATGGTATAATACTGCTTAAATACTGATGCCCGGACTTTTTTTCTTGGTTATAGAATCATAGAGTCATAAAAATGTAGGGCTGGAAATGACCTCAAGAAGTCATCAAGTCTAGCCTCCTGCACTGAGTTGGACCAAGTAAACCTAGACCATCCCTGACAAAAGTTTGTCCAACCTGTTCTTAAAAACCTCCAATGATGGGGAGTTCACAGTCTTCCTTGGAAGCCTATTCCAGTGCTTAACTACCCTTATAGTTAGAAAGTTTTCCTAATATCTAACCTAAATCTCCCTTGCTGCAGATTAAGCCCATTACTACTTGTCCTGCCTTTGGTGGACATGGTTATGCTTCTACCTAAGGACTGTTCAACCTCTGTGAATACAAGAATCAAAATCCAAGTAACTGCTTCTGATCACCAACTCCTTCCCCTCCAACCCATTGACTTTATCGTGGTCGGTAGCTTTGGCACAGCTTTCTTTCTCTTCTCTTTACGTCATTCCAAATGAAACTGTTCAATGGCAGATGCATAATTGATGCTTCCTTTTATTAGTACATAGAGGCTGAAATATATTTCTGTGTTAAAAATCTGAAAAATAACATTCACAGAGTGTTAAATGATTGACACTCCAAATGGAACTCAGCACAGCAATTATTTGCCTATGCTAAGATTTATCGCTTCCTTTTGTAGTAATGCTGTCAATTGTGTACCTCCCACCCATGGAAAATCTTATTTCCTGAAGGAAGCATTTTAGTAGCCTGTAACTTCTTGTGAAAAGAGGCAATGCTGTATAGGAAGCAGATGAAATATAGGTAGATTAGAACAACCAAATGTGGAAATATTAAACCATTTCTCAAGGGCCTCCTGTTTTATGTGCATAGCATTACAGAAGTATTAAGTTCTTGTTTTGGTTCACTTAAATGTTAGGGTAAGTCGACACTTAAAACACTGCAGCTGTGCTGATGCAGTGCTTAAGTGAAGAAACTCCTATGCCAACGGGAGAGCTTCTCCCATCAGCTTAGTTAATCCACCTCCCCAAGACGTGATAGCTGTGTCGATGGGAGAAGCTCTCTCGTTGACATGACGCTGTCTACGCGGGGGATTAGGTGGATGTAACTGTGTTGCTCAGTGTGGATTTTTCACACCCCTGAGCAACATAGTTACACCAATATAGGTCTGTAGTATAGACCCGACCTTTATTTCCAGAAAGTAATATTGTACTATGGCTAACACATCTTCCCTTTCAGCTGGATGTTGTCTTGGAGACCAACCTGGCAACAATCAGAGTCTTAGAGGCAATCCAAAGAAACTCTCCCGCTTGTCTGCTGAGGAGCAAGCCAAATTCCGGCTGGACAACACTCTGGGTGGCACGTCGGAGGTGATCCACCGCAAGGCGCTGCAGAGGATATATGCTGACAAAGCGGCCGACATCCTAGACGGGCTGAGGAAAAACCCATCTGTTGCAGTTCCTATTGTGCTGAAAAAGTATTTCCCAGGTTTCGGCATTATTACTTGTGTTTGGGTAAAACTCATCGTACGCTAGGCACTATTCAAATGTATAATACACACAGAGGCTCCAGTTGAGGAAAGCATACAGTCTGAGAAATGCGGATGCTTTTTATGTTCTAATAAGTTGTTGCGTTTCATAGTACCCAGCTACTATTGTGTCTAGTAAAGCCAAAACATCACTGGCCCTGCTGGCAGGGTATGGATTTTTTATTTTTCCTACCCAAGATAGGGCAGTCTTGAGTTCAAAAATCAAGCTGGGGTGGGGTTCTGTATTGTCAGTTTTGGACACAACTGAGTTTGATCCCATTATAAATCCCATCTGTGAAAGTGAACAAGGCTTTGACGTGTAGAGTCTGTATTGGATTCAGGTTCCAACCCAAAAATTACAATGTTCTACTGCCAGCCTCCTGATCAGAAAAAGGAAGTGAGTGCTGAATCAAGAAATAACTGTGGTCAAACCATTGAGTGGTAGCGATCACAATATATAACAGTCCAGCATCCTTGGTGGAAGGGATTATACCAAAAATTAGTACTGAGATATGAGACGTAGGAAAGTGGAAGCTAAGTCAAAAGTTGGACAATTTTACAATCTTTAAAGCATAGGTTCCTGATCTATAGACTACAGGTCGTCAGTGTGGTCTTGAATAGAAAGAGAGGTGGTTGACAGAATCTTCTTATACAGCCTCAATCTCTGCTATGAATTGAACCAAATATGCCATTACTGTATATTGAAAAAACTAACAAATCCCCCACCTAGCTGGAATTCTGTGTTGTGGTCACCCTATCTCAAGAAGGACATCTCAGTAATAAAGGATTCAGAAATGAGCATGGGGGGGAAGATGAGGCATGGGAAGACTGTGAGAAGTGATTGATGGTAATGAGACTGTTTAGGTTTGAGAGAGAGTGGTATCAGAGGCGTTTTTACAGAGGTATACAAAATTTGATTGCTGCTGCTATTTACCTTTTCATATACGGACAAGGGGATATGAAAATGTGAAAATGAAAGGCAGGAAATGTAAAATTGATGAAAGGAAGTACTCTTCTCTAGTACCATCTGTGTAGGACTTTTTCTCTTGTGTCTTAGAACCTTAGCACAAGACTTTCCGAACTTCCCTAGCTCTTCCTTTTTTTACCCTTGAGGGCAGCCATGGTAGAGTGGAGTAAGAGCCAAGCCCCCTAGTGGTCACCACGTGTCACTCTTGAGTTTAAGTGCTGTCTTCCACCCAGTTCCTTGTTGAGCATGGTCAGTGAGCTGTAAAGAGAAGGTGGAAATTGAACTACAGTATTCAAAGAATGTGCGGAATGTGCCCCTACTAAACTGGCTGAAGGGGATAGTCCATAAATGAATGGAAACTAACCTTTGTGTTCTTTATAGCTTCTCTGTCCTCCTGGCTGGTTCTGGATTTACACAGCAAGAGGCTACAACAGCATTTTGATGGAACCGTGTCATCATACTTTTCCACTTTCCCGATACATCTCTAACAATGTAGAACAAAGGATAATTATAAATGAATGTAATTCCCTTTAACATTGTAGTTGCGGATTGTCAGATCTTTATTATGGTGGCTCCCTAATGTCCCTGTCAGAATTGGGGCCCCGTTATACAAATGCAGAAAGAGAACTCATGTCCGGAAGGACTTGCTTTTATGTTGCATCATGTTGAGGACGTCTGCAGTCTCCAGCAGGTTCTCTACTGAGGCAGGGCATAATGTGAGAACTAGACGTAAAGAAACGAGAGATGAAAGGAGAGGGGTAAGACTGTGAGGAGGTGCTCTTAGACACCAGGGTATGGACATTGTATGAAAACTAGATTAAAGGAGGGATATAGGTTTGCGAAGGGACTGCCAAGTAAGAGGTACTTCTGGGATCTGTGTGCTTCTAGACTCCTGGAACGTTCAGCAATTATATCTCTGCAAAGTTCCTATGTCTCATCAAAAGTATGTAGGCTGCCTAGATGTAAATTGTGATTCCTTAATTCTCAGTGAAGAGAGAGAGCTGGTTTTTACATTATGTCAAGATGTGAGAGGTCGAGGGTTGTCTGATTCCCAACTTGTGGTGTTTTTCCTTTAAACATGATCAAGTTGGTTACAGTGCACTCTTTGTGAAGTGACAGAATGGACTTCTTTCTTCTAGGCTAGGTATAAGCTGGCTGAGAGGTTCAGAGTTTTGTGTATGCCTATGTTGCATGGGGTGAAAAGAATATCTAGTTACAGGACCATAACAAGTATCAGAGAAGTTTGAGAGCTCTGAAATGTCTGGCAAGTGGTTAAATCCATGTATTAAATAAATGATGGGATGTCACAGATACCAGGGACTCTTTGGGGCAGCTGGTTACAACAGTTGAGATTTCTGTTATTTGTAACTTCTCACAAAGCAGAATTCTGGGATATTGACAATGAACCCAGACCCAGTCCTGGGACTCTGTAGGAGGTATACAGGGGGAAAAAAAGTTTGGTTTATGTTCTGTTGAATGCCCTCATCATCACCCTGGTTAGTGGGGTATAGCCATGCATTTGTGGCCTATTTAACCTTCTGTAAAATAACATAGCCACAAAACCAATCTAAAGATTCATGGCCATTCCTGGAGAATTTTGCTATGCACGTTGTACCTCATTTGAAGTCCTTCTGAAACTTTCTGCTGTTTCAGTGGGCGATGGGCACAGAGCAGAAGCCTTACTGCCTCCAGCTTGTCTGGTCTAGGCTTTTATCCTACACCCATCAGTGTGGTATCTTAGCATTTCTTAGCTTCTGTTTTGTTTTTTGTTGCTGCTAAGATTAAAGATGAAAGAGGAAGAGTGGCGAGAAGCCCAGAGAGGATTCAACAAGGTCTGGAGGGAGCAGAATGAGAAACATTACCTGAAATCCCTGGATCACCAGGGCAGCAGCTTCAAACAGAATGACACCAAGGCCCTGTATGCAATATGTGTAGGCCCTTGACACCAGAACTTGGGTTGTTGTGATGGATAATGTGAACTCTGGCCCTTCCCCCATAGGGTTTGGGGTTGTAATGAAAGAGGAAATCCAGTTCACTGCCAGTGCTTTGTACAAGGGTCTTAAAGACGTGGTAAGTTGCATATGTGAGACTCACCCATGCTCTGTGTATTTGCTCTTCCTCCCTCAGAGGCAAGAGCAGGCATCAGAAAATAATGCTGGAGTACCCATAGGCCCACACCTGTCACTAGCCTATGAGGACAGGCAAATCCTGGAGGATGCTGCTTCTCTTTATCATCCACCACGTGAAACAGCAGACAGGAATTCAGAAAGAGGACAAGTACAAAATCAAGCAGATCATGTACCACTTCATTCCGGACTTGCTGTTTGCTGGGCGGTGCGAGCTCTCAGACGTGGAGGAGGAAATGGATGTGGATGAAGCCACTGGGGCTGCGAAAAAGCACAACGGAGTTGGGGGCAGCCTCCCTAAAGCCAAGCTGCTGTTCAGCAACACAGCGGCCCAGAAGCTACCGGGAGGAGGAGCGGAGGGGGGACGAAGTGTACACCCTCTTCTATGTCAACAACAACTGGTACATCTTCATGCGGCTTCACCAAATCCTGTGCTTGCTGCTGCTGAGGATTTGCACCCAGGCTGAGAGGCAAATCGAAGAGGAGAACCGGGAAAGGGAATGAGAGCGGGAAGTGCTAGGCATAAAATGAGACAAGAATGATAGCCCAGTGTGTGGATCTGGTACTTGATCTGTTTCCTGGTGTCTTGAGGAATCTGTGTTCCTCCCTCTCACCTGCCTTTAGGTCTTGTCTCTGTAAAATCCGGTACCTGCATTTTGGTAGTTTCCAAAATGTGAAATATAAGGATGCTGGTGGGCACTGAATGTAGCACAGCATGTTATCAAGGAGGAGATCTCTAGACCTGACCCTGGGACTTGGAACATCCTACTTCATGGGGCTGTGGGCGAGAGGCCTGGTATTTTGTATTGCTTTAACACTCCTTGCCAGCTGAATTTCTTAATTTTGGATTGTGCTATTTTTCTACCTCATGAATTTACAAGTTGGATAAAAATCTTCTCTTGCCCCAAGCTTGTTATAAACTATCTCAATGGAGGAGTCAGCCCCTGGCAATTGACAAAGCAGTCAGTTTTGGCTCTGGTATTAAAAAGTGTGTCTCTTTTTAAACTGGTGTTCAAATGATTTACCGACTAAAGAAAGCAGGGCAGGCCAAACCCAAGTAAGTCCAGGCAGTCCTATGTAGACCAGTAAAGAGCCTCCTTGATCTTCCATTTTCTGTTACAATATTCGTGTAATCTGAGTGGTCTCAGGAAATATATGTATTTAGAATTCTCCAAGGGCTGGTTTCCTTAGTGGTGATAATGCTACAGTACTAAACTGCCTATGGCTGCCTGTTTCCTGCCAGCTAAAACCAGAGTAAAGTAGCTAATTTGGATTAAAGCAAAGGAGGAAGTGTGGACAGTCTTTGTTGGCCTTGAGGGATGCAGAGGTGTTTGAACCTATAGCAATTAAAAACAAACAGAAAACACAGAGAACTTTTCAAATTCCCTTTAAAATGGCATTGTTCCTTAACCAGTATTTTTAAAAACTTTATTTTCATCTTCCCTTGATGCCTATACCGCAGTGATGAGTGTTAGTTCAAAACTGGGTGTACCCTGAATGGCTTTTTTCATTTTCTTCCCCTTTTTACTGTGTTTCTGCTACAGCCCACAAAACCTTTTAGAAGTTACATTGGCACATTCAGCTTTGGAAAGGCAGTAACTGTCTGTGTAGCTTGCTCTGGATAAGGTGCTGGAGAAACAGGAGACCTGGGTTCTAGTCTGAGCTCTGCTACTTAGTTACTATGTGACCTCAGGCAAGTTGCTTCCCCCTTGGTCTCTGTTTTACATTCTTCAAGGCGGGGACTAGTTGGTTGTGTGTCTGAATGGTGGCAAGCACAGAGGGGTCGCAGATATAGTTTGGTACCTCTGGGTGCTAGTGAAATACAAGTTAATAATCATGTGCAATGGGTATATTTCATAAGAGCCTTAGGACATATCTGCGTTCATATCTTTTTGGTGAGGTCTCTGCTTTAATGGTGTGCATAATGTTGTTTTGGTAGCAAGAACCTCTTTAGTTCTGAGAATTTTACCACCTCTGCCCTCCTCCGTGAGGCCTCTGATGGGTTACAGACCTGGCATTAATTTGAAAAGCTCTCATTTAAAGTCTTACAGTGTTGTTCCTCATTTTATTGACCATTCTGGTAATTCATCAATTTGTCTGAGACCTTCAACATGTGGCCCTTTTGCTCCCAGAACTCATAGTGGGCTTGTAGTAACTGCCTTTGTGGGGTGTTACAATGTAGTTCATGTTGCACCTTCTCTTCCTCTAGTGGATATTGATGTGGAGGATTACTACCCAGCTTTCAGAGGGGTAGCCGTGTTAGTCTGTATCAGTAAAAACAACGAGGAGTCCTTGTGGCACCTTAGAGACTAACAAATTTATTTGGGCATAAGCTTTTGTGGGCTATAACCCACTTCATCAGATGCACGGAGTGGAAAATACAGTAAGCAGGTATAAATATACAGCACATGAAAAGATGGGAGTTGCCTTACCAAGTGCAGACTGTCCTCCACTATCCAAGAGATGCCTAGTATCAGATGGGACCACGTTTGAAGTGTTCTCTTGCTCTTAGAAAACCTGAAGCATTTGTAAACACAAGAACCAAAACTGTAAGGACTCTTGGAAAAGGTTCTGTATTTCTTTTGATTAACAACTTCCTTCTGGATTTCATGCACGCTGGCTGGCTCTTGAAGCTGGTATATTTGTGGCTTTCAGCTGCTTGTTGTCACTTGAACTCTGTAAGCCCAAGTGTCAACTCTCACATGCTGGCTACCTCGATGATCCAATTTCTATGGAGAATTGTTAAGCACAAATTAGAGTATAAAGACAGGGCTAAAAACAAGTTCTTAATTTCAGTTTTGACAGGAAATCGGCAGTCAACCGGCTCTTTATTTAAATTTGGGAATATAATTAATAATTAGAATTTGATTTAATTATTTTTAATTTCCCCTCCACAAACAACCAACTAATCAACCTTTGGATTTGGTGTAGCGATTCCATGGCAAGAGAACTGCCTAACAAGCCCTTCCCGTGTACCTCGATGGTCTAAATCTTTGCCAGCTGTCAGGCATTTCCTTCATAATGCTCACTTAAAGGTTATTAATCCGTAGTTACTTTGTATGTGTAACTGTACTTTGCCGGCATCATTATTTATTTTAAAGGACACAATGTTTTCCAATGGGTGTAGTAGTAATTCACAATAGAAGAGGCTACTATGTTCATAACCTAAATAATTGTTTTTTAGTTTTAATACTTAGATGGCTAGAATTTTTTTTTGCTGTGGTTTGACCAGACAGAGGTTTGAAGCAGGAATTTTTAAGGGTATGTTCATTTCTAATCTGCATTGATGGACATATTCTTTAGCTGGTTCTGAGACTTGCATGGTGCATAGTGGAGAAGAACTGGAAATCTGACCAATTCTGCCACAGCGTATATGTAGGCAGGGGAGATAAAATAGTTTCTCTCTCATCAATTATAGCATTTGACATAAGTGTTTGCATGCAAACATGTAAGTCTAGAAGTGCAGGCAAATGATGAAGGCTCAGCCTGGCTTGTTTTGATTAATGTCAAACTCTGCTTGTTGCCACATGGAGAAGTTTATTTTGGAGATTTTCTTAGTGTTCTATTTTGTCTACGGCCTGACTGCAGAAGGCAGGTTGTCCATAGTGCACACTAGTGCAAAGCCCTCTGACTGACTTGGGTTGGGGAAAGGGGGCTACTGCAGTATACAGTGCACCAAGTCCAGAGGCATTTAAAACCACTTCACTAACTCCTCTTCTCTGTGTCCTTCCTGCTCCCAGCTTCAGCACACAGTGAGCGAGGAGATCTGCATGCAGGTGACAGAGCTTTACCTGTCGGAGAATAGCAACGGAGCTACCGGAGTCCTGCTGTCGTCACAGTCATCTCGGGCCCTTGTGGAGGCCACGTACCAGCGCAAAGCCGAGCAGCCCATGTCAGACGAGAACTGTTTCAAGGTAAAAACCATATCTGCCTGCAGTGACGCTTGGAGGAGGACTCCTGGAGGAGCTTGCTGAGAGAGGAGGGGAAGTACGAAGGCTCGCTGAGAAAGGAGAATGGGCTCAGCTTTTCATTTTACGTAACTATCCAAATATCCCAAGGACCTCTGGACACCTGTGTGCTCCGCAGCTGTCATAGAGCTTGACAGGGCGACCTGATTGTGCATTCTAGCCTGGTGGAGCTGCCGAGTACCTGCTCTGTGACTGTCGGTCTTAATATAGCCCTTGGCGGGGCTTGCATCAGTCCAGACAGGAACTGTAGAACGAACAGAAAAAACAGATAAATATTTCTATAAAGAGTTCCTCGGAAATGGGACATTTGCAAGGAAGATGGAAAAATACGTATCCTGAAGTAAAGCTGGGATTTGTCCCTGTATTTCCCAGTGTCCCAAAGCCAGAGTAATACTGTATTGAGTGATTGTTGTCACTAGGCTTTTAATCTCTGTCTCTCCCTCCCTCCCGTGGGGTGGGTCACTGACGCTTTCCACCTTTTTCTCCATCTCATCCATTGTAGACTGTAACGGTCTCTTACTAATATTTGTCACCTATGCGTTAAATAAACCTACTCACAGTTCAAATCAAATTCATACTTCTTGTCACTGTGAAATCAGAAGTGGCCGGGCCCATCTTGAACTAGTGAAATTCATTGATAATGGCTTTGATAGTTATAGGGCGTCTCTGTGTTCCCGCTGAGAGTCTCAAAATAAGCAGGGAAGCAAAGAATTGAAACTGCACAAATTGATCAGAAAACAGCATGCTGCTAAAAGGGGTCCAGCTCCTTGCTTTGCCTTTATAAACATCCCAATTTCGAGCAAACTCTGTGGGTAACAGAGAGATTTTTTCTGATCGTTAATAAAATACCAACTGTTCACTGCAGCAATTCATGCTTTTTTCTTCCACCTCTCTTTAACTATGTCATGGTTCTCTATCCAGGAATTCTCTTCTGCCCATATATGTAGAATAATTTCTTTATCCTTTTACCCTCTGTTAGATTAGCTCCTTAGTGATCTAGAACTTTCCACTCATTGTCAAAACTCCTTCTGTGTTCAGATTGTGTAACTGGGGCTAGTATCCCCCCGTTGTTCCCAGCAAAGTGGAAGGCACAGTATTATGCTGGAGAGTTGCATAAAGTTTATTGGATTTATTTTTCTGAATAATTGGTTACTAAGTCCCCTTCCGCATTCTGCTTTGTAGCTGATGTTCATTCAGAGCAGAGGCCGGGTCCAATTAACCATCGAGCTGCTGGACACCGAAGAGGAGAACTCGGATGACTCCGTAGAGGCAGAGGTAAGAGCCGATTGTCCTCGGAGTTCAGCTGCAGCTATTAAGCATGTAAAGTTTAAATGGGGGTATAACTGGATGAAGATGGCAGCGCTGTCAGTGTTTCAGATGCTATAGTTTGACCTGCTTCTAGTCCTACAGGACACATTGATTATGTGACACAGTGCATTCAGTGAATTGGGTTGAACAAGCCTTGTTGGCATCTCTTATTAACAATTTCAAAAACCAGACAGTGCAGGTGCATATAGGGGGAGGGATAGCTCAGTGGTTTGAGCATTGGCCTGCTAAACCCAGGGTTGTGAGAGTTCAATCCTTGAGGGGGCCACTTAAGGATCTGGGGCAACAATCTGTACTTGGTCCTGCTAGTGAAAGCAGGGGGCTGGACTCGATGACCTTTCAGGGTCCCTTCCAGTTCTATGATATAGATATAGGTATATCCATCCATGGGGGGAGAGTGAGTGGGACCTGTGTGAAATATATGGAGTCTCCAAAGATTGCTTTTCTTTCATCCACTTCCAACCAAACCCCTTCAGAGTTGGGTTTGAATTGTTTGATTTGGCAGATGTTGGTTAACCCCTTGTGTTGTGTGACCAATTTCAGCGTTGGTCAGACTACGTAGAACGGTACGTCAGCTCTGATCCTACCTCTCCCGAACTTCGGGAACACCTGGCCCAGAAGCCGGTTTTCCTGCCAAGGTGAGTGAACAAGCTGTGGCTGTGAAAAGTGACACAGAGACCACAAGTACCCATGTCAGCAGAGGGAGAAAATCTTACTCTGTCACAGTGTTGGCTATTGCAGTCTCTTGTTTGTTTTTAGTACTCTGCCACTTTAGAAGACATTAACCTGGGAGTAGCATATAGAGACACAGTGCTGCTGTTTATTCCAAGAGCCCACCCTGGGCTCCTGCTCTCCAGTGACTAAGGCCTGGTCTACACTAGGAGGTTATGTCGAATTTAGCAGCGTTAAATCGAATTAACCCTGCACCCGTCCACACAACAAAGCTATTTAGTTCGGGGATTCTGTAATTCTATCAATGTACTGCTTGTGTCACTTGTGTTTTCATATGGAGCTCTACTTCTCCCTTCTGCAAGTCCCCTCCCAATGGAGCTACCCTGCAGGACCTAGGTTCCCTAGGGCTGGGTTTCTCCAGCCCCAGAAGAACACACCCACACCCACACATACATTAACAGAGCAAGTCTGAGCGGACCGGGTCAATCAGCACTGTCAAGCTGACCCCTTATATGTCTCTGGACTCACTGGGCTGGATGAAGCAGCACTTTTAAGCTGCCTCTCCTTATATGCCCCTGGGCTCCATGGACTGGGTCAAGCAGCACTTTCAAGCTGTTACCCTTATGCGTCCCAGAGTCAGTACATCTCTATCCCCACTCTCACATCACAATTGTACTGGCAGTAACCTACTTGATTAGCAAACCCCACAGTATTTTGGGCGCTGCAGGGATCTTTAGCTTAGGTAAAAGAAGCGTTGCTGTAGAGTGAATGGGGGAAGCTAAAAACACAAAAGAGTAAAGTTCAGCGAGAGAGAGAGAAGCAACCAGCTTAACGATACAAGTTATTTATTGAATAATAGTGATAACTACACAAGGAGGGCTAAACCAACATAACATACATTATTAAAGGTTAATACCTAAGGTAGAAAGGAAAACAGAGAGAAAGAGGGGGGGGATCTCACCCACTCCATGAGGCTTGAACTGGTCGGGGTACCCAGGTGATGGTGGTAGCAGAGGGTCCTGAATGCTGGAGAGATCAGTCAGGAGAAGATGGAGTTCCAGTGGAACTGATGCATAGTTTGGATCTAAGCATCAGAACACTGACTGGAGGGTGAGTAGGGTTTTCGTAGAGAAATTACAATGGTTGAAGGGAGAACACTAGATTTGTTTATAGGTAAGCTGATGACTCAAGGGTTTTCTTTAGGCTAGACAATAGGAGCTGATCACTCTTGGGCCTGGTCTACACTTCGAGTTTATCTCGAATTTAGCAGCGTTAAACTGAATTAACCCTGCACCCGTCCACACAACGAAGCCCTTTACTTCGATATAAAGGGCTCTTAATATCGATATCTGTACTCCTCCCCGACGAGGGGAGTAGGGCTGAAATCGGTATTGCCATTTCGAATTAGGGTTAGTGTGGCTGCAATTCGACGGTATTGGCCTCCAGGAGCTATCCCACAGTGCACCATTGTGACCGCTCTGGACAGCAATCTGAACTCGGATGCACTGGCCAGGTAGACAGGAAAAGCCCCGCGAACTTCTGAATTTCATTTCCTGTTTGCCCAGTGTGGAGAGCACAGGGGACCACGCAGAGCTCATCAGCACAGGTAACCATGCAGTCCAAGAATCAAAAAAGAGCACCAGCATGGACCGTATGGGAGGTACTGGATCTGATCGCTATATGGGGAGAGGATTCCATGCTAGCAGAACTACGTTCCAAAAGACGAAATGCCAAAACATTTGAAAAAATCTCCAAGGGCATGATGGAGAGAGGCCACAATAGGGACTCACTACAGTGCCGCATGAAAGTTAAGGAGCTCAGACAAGCCTACCAGAAGACCAAAGAAGCAAACGGAAGGTCCGGGGCAGAGCCGCAGACATGCCGTTTGGATGCTGAACTGCATGCAATTCTAGGGGGGGGTCGCCACCACTACCCCACCTCTGACCATGGATTCCGAGCAGGGGGTAATCTCAGCCATGCCTGAGGATTCTGCGGACGGGGAAGATGAGGAGGAGGAGGATGACGACGAGCTTGCGGAGAGCACACAGCACTCCATTCTCCCCAACAGCCAGGATCTTTTTCTCAGCCTGACTGAAGTACCCTCCCAACCCCCAGATAATGAGGCCATGGAAGGGACCTACGCTAAGTGTACCTTTGTAAATATAAAACATGGTTTAAAAGCAAGAGTTTTTTAATGATTAATTTGCCCTGAGGACTTGGGATGCATTCGCGGCCAGTACAACTACTGGAAAAGTCTGTTAACGTGTCTGGGGATGGAGCGGAAATCCTCCAGGGACATCTCCATGAAGCTCTCCTGGAGGTATTCCAAAAGCCTTTCCACAAGGTTTCTGGACAGTGCAGCCTTATTCCGTCCTCCATGGTAGGACACTTGACCACACCATGCTAGTAGCAAGTAATCTGGTATCATTGCATGACAAAGTCTGGCATCATATGGTCCCGGTGTTTGCTGGCATTCAAGCAACATCTGTTCTTTATCTCGCTGTGTTATCCTCAGGAGAGTGATATCGTTCATGGTAACCTGGTTGAAATACGGGAATTTAATTAAGGGGACAGAGGTGGCCGTTCCTACTGGGCTGTTTGCCTGTGGCTGAAAAGAAATCCTTCCCTGCAGTTAGCCAAGCGGGGGGGGGGGGGGGGGGGGGGGGG
>NW_020696824.1:20121-23232 GCF_002925995.2 Terrapene triunguis
GTGGGGGGGGAGGGATAAAGCGATCATCCCAGAGAATTGGATGGGGGGGGTTAGTTTGGTTTCTGCTGCTGCACGTTAACAGGAAAACCGCAGCACTCAACGGGCTTTGCTTGGTATGTGGGAAAGCAGGGCACTGCTTTTCTGAAGGCTACAGAAGCCAAAAGACAATGGCTTACCATGGCTGCATGCAAGCCGAATTCTGTTGCCCGGACCTGCGTCTGTGCTCTCTAACACCAAAGCCGCAGGCACTCAATATTAAGATGCAAAATGCGACCTTGTACCAAAATCACATGTGCTATGTAATGTGAATAGTGTTGTTCACCGTGAAAGAGTATAAGTATTGTTCTGTAAAATGTATCTTTTTAAATACTTCTCTCCCTTTTTTCCTCTCCCTCCCGCAGCTGCAAATTTTTCAAGCCTCCCTCCTCCATCCCGAAGGCTATCTCAGATAAGGTGGCGAAAAAAAAGGATGCGATACGAAATGTTCTCTGAAATCATGGAATCCACCCACAATGAAAGAGCTCATCTGAATGAGTGGAAGGAAACGGTATCAAAGTACAGGAAAGATGCCAGTGAACGTGAGGCCATGAGGGACGCTCGAGATGAGAGGTGGCAGGCTGCAACGCTGGGGCTGCTGCGTGATCAAACGGACATGCTCCTGGAGCTTCAGGAATGGCAGCAGGATCACAGAGTGCCGCTGCAGCCGCTGTATAACCTCCCTCCCCCCTCACCATGTTCCATAGCCTCCTCACCCAGACGTGTAAGAACACGGGGGGGTGGGGGAGGCTCCGTGCACCCTCCCACTCCACCCCAGTGGACAGCCCAAGCAAAAGGCTGTCATTACTTTGAACTTTTTTAGTGGCCTTTTCCTTCCCTCCTATCCTCCTCCCAAACCCCACCTGGGCTACCTTGTCAGTTCTCTCCCTATGTTTATAATCAATTAATAAAGAATACATGATTTTTAAACGATAGTGACTTTATTTCCTTTGAAAGCAAGCTGTGATCGAAGGGGGGAGGGTGGTTTGCTTACAGGGAATGAGTCAATCAAGGGGGTAGGTTTTCAACAAACAGAACTTTCACACCGTAGCCTGGCCAGTCATGAAACTGGTTTTCAAAGCTTCTCTGATGCGCAGCGCTTCCTGGTGTGCTCTTCTAATCGCCCTGGTGTCTGGCTGCGCGTAATCAGCGGCCAGGTGATTTGCCTCAGCCTCCCACCCCGCCATAAAGGTTCCCCCTTACTCTCACAGAAATTGTGGAGCACACAGCAAGCAGCAATAACAATGGGAATATTGGTTTGACTGAGGTCTGAGCGAGTCAGTAACGTGCGCCAGCGACCCTTTAAACGTCCAAATGCACATGCTACCACCATTCTGCACTTGCTCAGCCTGTAGTTGAATAGCTCCTGACTACTGTCCAGGATGCCTGTGTATGGCTTCATGAGCCATGGCATTAAGGGGTAGGCTGGGTCCCCAAGGATAACTATAGGCATTTCAACATCCCCAACGGTTATTTTCTGGTCTGGGAAGTAAATCCCTTGCTGCAGCCGTTTAAACAGATTAGTGTTCCTGAAGATGCGAACGTCATGAACCCTTCCCGGCCATCCCACGTTGATGTTGGTGAAACGTCCCTTGTGATCCACCAGTGCTTGCAGCACCATTGAAAAGTACCCCTTGCGGTTTATGTACTGGCTACCCTGGTGCTCCGGAGCCAAGATAGGGATATGGGTTCCATCTATCGCCCCACCACAGAGAGGGAATCCCATTGCAGCAAAGCCATCCACTATGTCCTGCACATTTCCCAGAGTCTCTACCTTTCGTAGCAGCAGCTCAGTGATTGCTTTGGCTACTTGCATCACAGCAGCCCCCACAGTAGATTTGCCCACTCCAAATTGATTCCCGACTGACCGGTAGCTGTCTGGCATTGCAAGCTTCCACAGGGCTATCGCCACTCGCTTGTCAACTGTGAGGGCTGCTCTCATCTTGGTATTCTGGCACTTCAGGGCAGGGGAAAGCAAGTCACAAAGTTCCATGAAAGTGCCCTTACGCATGCGAAAGTTTCACAGCCACTGGGAATCGTCCCAGACCTGCAACCCTATGCAGTCCCACCAGTCTGTGCTTGTTTCCCGGGCCCAGAATCGGCGTTCCCCGGCTATATCCTGCCCCAATAACAGCATGATCTCCAACGCGCCGGGGCCCGCGGTTTGATAGAATTCCATGTCCATGTCCTCATCACTCTCGTCGCTGCGCTGCCGTAGCCTACTCCTCGTCGCCTGGTTTTGCAGGTTCAGCATAAACTGCACGATAACGTGCGAGGTGTTTACAATGTTCATGACTGTTGTCTTGAGCTGAGCGGGCTCCATGCTTGCTGCGGTATGGTGTCTGCACTGTTCACCCAGGAAAAAGGCGCGAAAAGGTTGTCTGCCGTTGCTTTCCCGGAGGGAGGGTGAGGATGTACCCAGAACTACCCGCAACAATGTTTTTGTCCCCATCATGCATTGGGATCTCAACTCAGAATTCCAATGGGTGGAGGAGACTGCGGGAACTATGGGATAGCTACCCACAGTGCAACGCTCCGGAAGTCGATGCTAGCCTCGGTACATGGACGCACACCGCCAAATTAATGTGCTTAGTGTGGCCGCATACACTCGACTTTATACAATCAGTTGCCAAAAATCGAATTCTGTAAATTCAGATTAATCCCGTAGTGTAGACATACCCTTGGCTATGGGTGGTGTTTTCTTCCAGGGAGCTCACAATGCAACTAGGCTGCTTCAGTATTTGGATATCAGTTAAGGATTCATTACTAGAATTGGTCTAATAATTGCTGAGCTGGGTGTGCGCAGACATAGGTTTATTAGCATATGGAGCAGAGATTCCCATGATGCAGTGCTTCCCTGCTTTTTCTGGTCCCAGAGTTCATTGCAGTTCTCTGTTCTCCATTCTGTATGCAAATTGAGATGTCTTCCTGTCCCATCTTTCATGCAGATGAGGCTAGGGGAGTTGTCTCTGCTCCCCATTCTATATGCTAATGGAGATGTCTTAATCTTGTCACCCTTGTCAGGAGGGGTCTAGGTGTGTCTCCCAACACCCTTCACTGCTCTCTGCAAGTTTT
>NW_020696825.1:0-6258 GCF_002925995.2 Terrapene triunguis
CCCGGGGTTGTCGCATTTCCGTTGCCTGCAGACGACCCTCGGGGGGCGGCTTTTATGTCTCCCCTTCCCGCCACTGTAGGGGCTGTGTTGTTCCCTCAGCCACCCTCTCCTTTACCGGGGACAGGGACGGGCAGCCCGGCGCAGAAGCGCCGGAGCTCGGCCCCTTGTTTGTCCGTCACCGTGGGACGCGAGGACCCTTCAGGGGCCCTGCTGGAGGCTGGCGGCGGCTTGGCCGCTGCCTCCCCCTCCGCGCTGCGGGATGAGCTGCGCCTCTTTCTATCGGATACCCGTGGTTCCCAGGGTAAGGTGCAGCTCGCCCTTCGGCGCTGGGGGGACTTCCATCTCGTCCTCCGGGCTGTGGAGGCACTTTTGGGGGAGGGGCGGGGGTCCGATCGGCGGGACTTCGCGGCCTACCGGCGGGCCCGCAGATTCCGCGACTCCTTGTTGACCTACGGGGTCGAAAACAGGATCTTGCGGGGCCCGCTGGAGGCTGTCGATCCCTCTGCCTGTGAGGATTTGCCCCAGCCCTCAACATGACAGTCACCACCTTTGCATCGTTGAACGCCCGGGGCTGTAGGGTGGGTCTCCGCAGGTGCCAGGTGCTCTCCGTCCTTCGGGAGGGGGGGTACTCTGTGATTTTCCTGCAGGAGACCCACACGGCTCCGGCCGTCGAGGCTAGCTGGCGGCTGGAGTGGGGAGACGGGGTTTATTTTAGCCACCTCAGCGCCCACTCGGCTGGGGTGGCCACCCTGTTCTCCCCGGGGCTGCGGCCTGAGGTGCTGGGGGTTGCCGAGGTAGTGCCGGGCCGCCTTCTGCACGTCCGGGCCCGTGTGGAAGGGCTGGTCCTAAATTTGGTCAACGTTTATGCCCCGAACAAGGGCCCGGACCGTGTGCCTTTCTTTCAGAGGGCGGCAGCCTTCCTCGGCACTCTGGATTCTTGCGAGTGCCTGGTCCTGGGCGGGGACTTTAACACCACCCTCGAGGACCAGGACCGCTCCGGGATTGAGTCTTCCCAGGCGGCCGCGGGCGTCCTCAGGGAGATCGTAGACCATCACTCCCTGGTGGACGTCTGGCGCGAGCACCACCCGGACGACGATACCACCTTCACCTATGTCCGGGTGGAGGACGACCGGTCGCACCACTCCCGGTTGGACCGGATTTATTTGTCCCGCCTTCATCTGGCACGGTGTTGTCCCACAAACTTACACAGGATCGTTTTAGGGGTCAAGACAAAGATGCCACATTTATTATTAAACTGTAACTATTAGCAAATACCTTAATGCTTATACACATACACTCACACACACACACACACCAAAATGTTCTGCAGCTGCTGGATAGTTACCAGTCCTGATTGTAGTTTGAGTTCGCAGCTTGGGATCGGAGCTCGTGGCAGCTAACTGGCCAGGAAAGCTGAGCACGAGGAGGAGCCGGGTCTCTGTCGGGCGCGCACCGATGCTCCTTGATGTTGATAGCAGAACGTTACCCAAAGTCTCTCCTCTCACCCTTCCTTTTTTATAGGAGTTTAGTTTGGATTCAAAGTTCCTAGGTTTTGCTGTGTCACGCCGCCTCTGGGTTTGGTGCTTGATCACCTGTCAATTGCAGGCGCGACTGTCAGCCTGGGACCTGGCTTTGATCTTCCTTCTGTTGTTTCTTTTTAGGGTGGATGCTTCTTGCTTGAGTTAGGGCTGTTGTCTAGTTCTTCAGCCGTTGGTATTTGAACTTTATCTCATCAGGACAGGCTGGTGCTGGAGGTTGATTCTATTACCCATGCATCCCTCATTCACACATCTCAACTAGACTAATAAAATTACAGCAGGGTTTGCAACAATGAAGGTTGCAGCAAGCCCTTACAAAATGGAGTAAGCGTTTTAAAATGGGGTTTGAATTACAATATGGCACAGAAGTTACAATGTAGGAAAAATGGCAGGTGTTATGAAATGGTGAACAGAAGTTACAATGGTACAGGATAACTAAAAACAATTTCATTCATGAGTCCTACAACGGGCCCATGCCTCCAGCGTCCGGCCGGCCCCGTTCTCGGATCACCATTTGGTGTCCGTGACGGCCTCTCTCAGTTCTGAGCGGCCAGGGCCGGCCTATTGGCATTTTAATAATAGTTTGCTGGAGGACGTGGGCTTCGTGGCTACCTTCCGGGAGTTCTGGCTGACCTGGCGGGAGCAGCGGCGCGCCTTTCCCTCGGCGCGGCGGTGGTGGGATGTGGGGAAGGTCCGCGCACGGCTCTTTTGCCGGAACTACGCCCGGGGCGCCAGCCGGCGGAGGGGTGCGCTGATGGGGCAGTTGGAGCGGGAGGTCTTGGAGCTGGAGAGGCGTCTGGCCTCCAGCCCCGAGGATCCACCCCTCTGTGAGGCGTACCGGGAGAAGCGGGAGGAGCTCCGGGCCCTGGAAGACCACCGGGCCCGAGGCGCGTTCGTTCGATCCCGCATCTGTCTCCTTCGGGAGATGGATCGCGGCTCCCGCTTCTTCTATGCCCTGGAGAAAAGGAGGGGGGCCAAAAAGCATGTCACCTGCCTCCTGGCGGAGGACGGCTCCCCCTTCACGGATCCGGAGGAGATGCGTGGAAGGGCCAGGGCCTTCTATGCCGCTCTTTTTTCCCCGGATCCGACCGACGCCGAGGCCCGCAGGGTGCTCTGGACCGGGCTCCCGACGGTCAGCGCGGGCGACCGAGACCGGCTGGAGTTGCCTCTCTCCCTAGCCGAGTTCTCGGAAGCCCTCCGGCTCATGCCCACCAACAAATCGCTGGGCATGGACGGGCTGACAGTGGAGTTCTACCGCGTGTTCTGGGATGTCCTCGGCCCAGACCTCGTCACCGTCTGGGCTGAGTCCTTGCTAAGCGGAGTCCTCCCTCTCTCGTGCCGGCGAGCTGTGCTCGCCCTGTTGCCGAAGAAGGGGGACCTTCGTGATTTACGGAATTGGCGTCCCCTCTCGCTCCTCAGCACGGACTATAAGGTCGTAGCGAAGGCTATCTCGCTGCGGCTGGGGTCCGTGCTGGCGGACGTGGTCCATCCCGACCAGACCTACACCGTCCCGGGCCGGAGCATCTTTAATAACCTATACCTGGTCCGTGACCTTTTAGAGCTGGGGCGTAGGGATGGTCTGTCGTTCGCCCTCCTGTCCCTGGACCAGGAGAAGGCGTTCGACAGGATGGACCACGGGTATCTCCTGGGCACCCTGCGGGCTTTCGGCTTCGGGCCCCAGTTTGTAGGCTTTCTCCGGGTGCTGTACGCTGAAGCGGAGTGTTTGGTCCGGCTCAACTGGGCCCTGACCGAGCCGGTCAGCTTCGGGCGGGGAGTGCGTCAAGGGTGCCCCCTCTCGGGCCAGCTGTACGCTCTGGCGATCGAGCCCTTCCTCTGCCTCCTCCGTCGGAGGATGGCGGGGTTGGCGCTTCGGGAGCCGGAGATGCGGCTGGTCCTGTCGGCGTATGCCGACGACGTGCTCCTCGTGGTCCAGGACCCAGAAGATCTGGTGCGGGTGGAGGCCTGCCAGGTCGTTTATTCGGCGGCCTCCTCCGCCCGGGTTAACTGGGTCAAGAGCTCAGGCCTGGTGGTCGGGGACGGGTGGCAGGCCAGCTCCCTCCCGCCCGCGCTTCAAGCCATCCGGTGGAGCGCGGGTCCGTTGCTCTATCTTGGCGTTTATCTTTCCGCCACGCATCCTTCTCCGCCGGAGAACTGGCAGGATTTAGTGGCCAGAGTGGGTGAGCGGTTGCGGAGATGGACTGGACTGCTCCGGTGTCTCTCCCTGCGTGGGAGGGCGCTGGTGCTGAACCAGCTCATTCTCTCCATGCTCTGGCACCGACTCAACACCCTGAGCCCGGCCCCGGAGATCCTGGCCAGGCTCCAGAGGATGGCCCTGGAGTTTTTCTGGCCGGGACTGCACTGGGTCGCTGCAGGGGTTCTGAGTCTCCCCCTGGAGGAGGGGGGACAGGACCTGGTCTGCCTTCGTAGCCAGGTCCATGTCTTCCGCCTCCAGGCCCTGCAGCGGCTCCTTTATGGTGCAGGTAGTCCGGCATGGAGCACGTTAGCGCACGCCTTCCTCCGCCGCCTCCAAGGGCTCCGATACGACCGGCAGCTCTTTTTCCTTCACCCGAGAGGTCTTCCGCGAGACCTCTCAGAGCTGCCGGTCTTCTACCAGGACCTTCTCCGGACCTGGAAGCTTTTCTCGGCGACCAGGTCCACTGTGGCCACCGAGGGCGCGGATCTCCTCGCGGAGCCCCTGCTGCACAATCCCGATCTCCGTGTACAGGTGGCGGAGTCTCCCTCGGTGAGCCGGAGGTTGGTCCTGGCGGAAACCACCAGGGTCGGAGACCTCCTGGACTACGCCAGAGGGGACTGGGTGGATCCCCGCGCGCTTGGTCGGCGCATGGGGCTCTCCACCCTTACGACCCCTCTGCGTGTACTCCAGGAGGTGGGCGCTGCATTGTCTCCTCCCGCTCTTGAATTCCTGTGGAGGGCCCTACGGGAGGGAGTTCCCCGCCCACCCCTCACCCCAGGCCCTCCGGATCTTTTTATTGGGCCCCTGTTTCGTGAGCCCCTCGGCTCCCCCGATCCCATAACCCGAGCCGGCTGCACGCTTTGCAGCCGGTCCGGTTTCGAACCGCGCCTAGAGACCACCTGTACACGCTCGTGCTCCACACGTTACATTTTCTCACCCTCGTGTCCCGCCCCGATACCAAATGGCGGGACTATCTACTACCTGTGGAGGGTGAGAAACCCCGGTGGGCCAGTCTTTATTCCACCTTGGTTCCACGGCCCGCCGGGGACATTGGTTGGCGGCTCCTTCATGGAGCCGTGAACACGGGCGTGTACTTAGCGCGGTTCACCCCTATTCCCGAGGCCTGCCCATTCTGCGGCCTGCGAGAGACCCTGGCGCACGCTTATCTTGAGTGCGCCAGGTTGCAGCCCCTGTTTCGGCTCCTCCAGAACCTCTTGTTAAGGTTCTGGTTGCACTTTTCCCCACACCTGTTTATTTATGCACACCCTATCCGTGGCCCCACGAAGTCGCGAGATCTCCTCGTCAACCTCTTCCTGGCCCTGGCCAAACTCACCATCTATAATACCAGGGAGAGGATGTTGGACGAGGAGGTGCTCTGCGACTGTGGGGCCTACTTTCGTAATTTTTTGGTTTCACGTCTCCGGGCGGAGTTCCACTGGGCAGCGTCTGCTGGCTCCCTTACCACCTTTGAGGAGCAGTGGGCGCTGTCCGGGGTTCTTTGCTCGGTGTCCCCATTTGGTTCCCTGATTTTGAACCTTTAACCGTCACCTCACTCCCTGTTTTTTTATTAGTTGTCCCAAGGAATTACTTGGTTACTGGGTCCAGTGGTCCCTCCCGCTAGGCTGGGGGAGGGGCCTTTAGCAGTGGGCGGGTTAGCCCGCCCACCTCCCGGTCAACCAATATGGCCTCACTACAGGCTGTTTAGGGTGCGGTAGTCAATACACATCTGGATTTTCCCATTCTTTTTATGGACCACCACAATGGGTGAGGCGTATGGGCTGCGGGACTCTGTAATGATGCCATTCGCAGCCAGCTCTTGAAGATGTTGTCGCACATCTTCCATCTCGGAGAGAGCAATCCTCCTAGATCTCTCCCTGAAAGGTCAAGAGTCATGTAGTCTGATGTTGTGCTCTACTCCTTTTGCACATCCCACATCCCACTCATGCAGTGAGAACACCTTGGATCTTTCACAATGTTTCCTCCTCAGGTGATCTTTCCACTTCTTGGGCAATGGTGAATCTCCAAAGTCAAACTTTGCTGGGTCTATTGTTGGAACTTGAGTCTCACACTGGTGTTTTACAATTGATGATTCAGGCTTGAAGAGGTCTGCTATCTTTTGTCCTTGCTTCACAACAACATCACGACTTATTTCATTAGCAATCAGTATAGTCACCTTTTCCTGGGCTTCAGCAGGTAGGGTTATGACTCCACAGGGGACCAGCACTCCTTCCAGGAGCTCTCCTTCAACCGGCTGCTCTACCATTGCTAATGTCCCTTTACTGATTTTCAGCCTGGTACTCATGACAAGCACTTCCTGCTCTGTCCTTGCAGGCACTACTAAGGGGGTTGTGCCTATGTACTTCAGCGCCCCAATCGGTAGCTCAGATGTCTCCTTTTTAGTGCTCTCAATCTTCCTATAGGCTTCAGCACAAAGCATATGGATCATCGGGGTATTCAGGTACTGGTCCCCAGCCTGTCATCTGCAGTAATCCGCGAGCACCTTGAAGAGACTGGAGTTGGTCCCTA
>NW_020696825.1:6268-36486 GCF_002925995.2 Terrapene triunguis
ACGGCCCACTCCTGCAGCATTTCAGTGGTATGCTCCAACCAGGGTTCAAACTCCTCTACCCCAGCAAAAAACCTTAACTCACGACAAGAGTTTGACGTAGCCTGGGCCAGCACAACCTTTTCCAATGTTTGCCCCAGTGCTTTTGCCCAATCATAAGCTGAGGCTGCGGCCCCTGAGCTAGAGGCTGCAGAGCTGGGGCCCAACAAACCTGACATATTAGCCATTATACAAACAGCCATTTCCTCAAAATATAAACACAATGGTTTCCCAATTTGTGGAACACTCAACAGGTGCTTCTGGGGAGTACTGACCCAGGGATCCCGGACGAGCCCCCAAAAATGTAACCCTTCTGCCCGTCTGAGTTGGCAGCAACAAGGGCCGGGTTTGGTATCTAGGGGTTCAGTTTCAATAACACAATGCAAAACCAGCTCGAGCCCCCACCCAGTGACCTGGGACAATTACATACCACCCCCCCTGGGCGCCTCTAAGAGGCAATACTTCCCCTTTCGCAAGCACAGAGTCCGAGTGTAGCAAAAGCCTTTTAATAAAGGAGGGAAACAATGCGGTATTATATTGGGGAAACACCACAAACAGGATTCATAACACAAACCATGAGCAAATGACCCACCCCCAAGTAAGTTTGGCAGTGTCCTTTTCCCCTCAGGGTCTTAAGCCCAGCAACCCAACAGTCACTGCACCCACAGTTTCTGAACTTGGTCAGTGCATCCCCCAGAGTTCAGAAGTTCATCTGCAGAGTTTACCTCCCAGGCAGGGTGGAAGTGGAGGGAGGTATGGGGGGGGGGGCATCTTACATGCTGCGCTGCTCAGGTTGACAGCCGAGTGCCACACCTCTCCATGGGGTTCTGCTGCAGTCCTCACTGCCAGCTGCGCTTCTCCACCAGCCGTCCTGGGGTCTGCTCCTCTCCACCAGCCACCCTGCTCTCCAGTCCGCTCTGCCAGCTGGCATGCTATCTGCTTTGCTCTGCTTGCTGCTCACCAACTTGTCTTCAGGCCCCATGCCCACTTAACACAGCTCTCAGTGATCTCAGTTCTTAGAAACATCAGCTCTTTAGCGAGTTTAGCTGGAATTAGGGGAGACTGAGTGCTGGTGCCCCACTAGCCCAAAATAGGTCTAATACTTAGACCTAGGTATCAGAGATTTCAGCTCTGCAGCATGTAATAAGACTCCTAGTAGAGTCAAAATTAGCTCTGTTATTACACAGTGGAGAGAGAAGGGATCAAAGTGACATTTAGGACCCACACTACCAGGTACACACACCTGTCTCTTCCCCTCCCTCCCCTCACTGGGTTTTGGAACCCATGTCCCTTGCCTAGCGAGTGCTGCTTAGTTGAGGGCGAGTCCCTCCGTCATAAAATGCCAAGTACAGTTCTACTGTCCTTGATTCATGTAACCAGGATAACAACCCTTTATTACTCCTGCCCCAATAACAAAGAGACTGGGGATCCCACAGCACCAAAGTGACCATTTGGGCAAGCAGTGGCATTATTTAAAACAACACCAATTTATTTTCAACCTATGTAACCCTCCTGCCCATTAGAGTTGGCAGCAACAAGAGCCGGGTTCAGTATCTAGGGGTTCCGTTTCAATAACACAATGCAAAACCGGCTCGAGCCCCCACCCAGTGACCTGGGACAATTACATACCACTCCCCTGGGTGCCTCTAAGAGGCAATACTTCCCCTCTCACAAGCACAGAGTCTGAGTGTAGCCAAAGCCTTTTAATAAAGGAGGGAAACAATGTGACATTATGTTGGGGAAACACCACAAACAGGATTCATAACACAAACCATGAGCAAAAGACCCACCCCCAAGTAAGTGCTATGTAATGTTAACAGCTTGGTTCACCGTGGAAGAGTGTACCCATTGTTCTCTAAAATGTGTCTTTTTAAATACTACTCTCCCTTTTTTTTCCCTCCCGCAGCTGCAAATGTTTCAACGCTTACTGTATCATCTTCATCCCAGAGGCTAGCTAAAATTAGAAGGTGAAAAAAATGCACTCGCGATGACGTTCTCTGAGCTCATGCAGTCCTCCCACACGGAAAGAGTCCAGCAGAATGCGTGGAGGCAGACAATGTCAGAGTGCAGGAAAGCACAAAATGAACAAGAGGACAGGAGGGACGCGCGAGAGGACAGGGGGGACAAGCGAGAGGAGATGTGGCATCAGCGTGATGAAAGGAGGCAGGAAGCAATGCTCAGGCTACTCAAGGATCAAACTCATATTCTCCAGCGTATTGTTGAGCAGGACAGGCAGCAGGAGGAACACAGACCACCGCTGCAGCCCCTGTGTGACTAACCGCCCTCCTCTCCAAGTTCCATAGCCTCCTCACCCAGACACCCAAGAACGTGGTAGGGGGCCCTCCGGCCACCCAACCACTCCACCCCAGAGGACAGCCCAAGCAACAGAAAGCTGGCATTCAATAAGCTTTGAAGTGCAGTGTGGCCTTGTCCTTCCCTCCTCTCATCCTCCACCACGCCACCTGTTGCTTCCCTCCTGCCCCACCTCTCCCAGGCTACCTTGGTAGTTATCCCCCCGTTTATGTGACAAAGTAATAAAGAATGCATGAATTTTGAACAACAATGACTTTATTGCCTCTGTAAGCGGTGATCAAAGGAGGGAGGGGAGGGCGGTTTATTTACAGGGAAGTAGAGTGAACCAAGAGGGCAGGTTTTTATCAAGGAGAAACAAACAGAAATTTCACACCGTAGCCCCCTGACCAGTCATGAAACTGGTTTTCAAAGCTTCTCTGATGCCCAGCGTGCACTGCTGTGCTCTTCTAATTGCCCTGGTGTCTGGCTGTGCATAATCAGCGGCCAGGCGATTTGCCTCAACCTCCCAACCCGGCATAAACATCTCCTCCTTACTCTCACAGATATTGTGGAGCACACAGCAAGCACTAATAACGATGGGAATATTGGTTTTGCTGAGGTTTAACTGAGTCAATAAACTGCACCAGCGTGCTTTTAAATGTCCAAATGCACATTCTACCACCATTCTGCACTTGCTCAGCCTATAGTTGAACATCTCCTGACTACTGTCCAGGCTGCCTGTGTATGGCTTCATGAGCCATGGCATTAAGGGGTAGGCTGGGTCCCCAAGGATAACTATAGGCATTTCAACATCCCCAATGGTTATTTTCTGGTCTGGAAAGTAAGTCCCTTGCTGCAGCCATTCACGCAGACCAGAGTTCCTAAAGATGTGAGCGTCATGTACCTTTCCCGGCCATCCCACGTTGATGTTGGTGAAACGTCCCTTGTGATCCACCAGTGCTTGCAGCACCATTGAAAAGTACCCCTTTCGGTTTATGTACTGGCTGTCTTGGTGCTCTGGTCCCAAGCTAGGGATATGCGTTCCATCTACCACCCCACCACAGTTAGGGAATCCCATTGCAGCAAAGCCATCCACTATGACCTGCACATTTCCCAGAGTCACTACCCGTGATAGCAGCAGGTCAAAGATCGCTTTGGCTACTTGGATTACAGCAGCCCCCACAGTAGATTTGCCCACTCCAAATTGATTCCCGACTGAGCGGTAGATGTCTGGCGTTGCAAGCTTCCACAGGGCTATCGCCACTTGCTTGTGAACTGTGAGGGCTGCTCTCATCTTGGTATTCTTATGCTTTAGGGCAGGGGAAAGCAAGTCACAAAGTTCCATGAAAGTGCCCTTACGCATGCGAAAGTTTCGTAGCCACTGTGAATCATCTCAGACCTGCAACACTATGCAGTCCCACCAGTCTGTGCTTGTTTCCCGGGCCCAGAATCGGCGTTCCATGGCATGAGCCTGCCCCATTTTCACCAGGATGGACAAATTGTCGTGGCCCGTGCTTTTAGAGAAGTCTGTGTCCATGTCGTCATCACTCTCGTGACCGCCCTGCCGTCGCTGCCGTCGCCTCCTCGCCTGCCTTTGCAGGTTCTGGTGCTGCATATACTGCAGGATAATGCGCGTGCTGTTTACAGTGCTCATAACTGCCGTGGATCTGAGAGGGCTCCATGCTCGCCTTGCTATGGTGTGTCTGCAAAAAAAAAAAGGCACGAAATGATTCTCAGCCATAGCTCTCAGTGAGGGAGGGGCGACTGATGACTGTAGCTATCCCACAGTTCCCGCAGTCTCCGCCAACCACTTGAATTCTGGGTTGAGCTGCCAATGTCTGATGGGTCAAAAACATTGTCGCGGGTGGTTCTGGGTACATGTCATCAGGCCCCCCCCTCCATGAAAGCAACGGGAAAAAATCGTTTCTCGCCTTTTTTCACGGTCACCGTATGTCTCCTGGGTGCTGCTGGCAGACGCGGTACTGCAGTGCTACACAGCAGCATCCCCTTGCCTTGCCTTGCCGACGGCAGACAGTGCAGTATGACCGGTAGCTGTCATTGTCATCCCGTGGGTGATCCTGGCTGGCCTCGGTGAGGTCAGTCGGGGGCACCTGGGCAGACATGGGTGTTCCTGGCCGGCCTCGGTGAGGTTGGTCGGGTGCGCCTGGACAAAAATGGGAATGACTTCAGGTCATTCTCTCTTTAAGTTTTGTGTAATGGAGATTCAGTCCTGCCTGGAATATGCCAGCTGGAAGCTTCTGCCTCAGGCTGCTCTCCCAGTCGGCAGCACCATGTGGTCGCACCTACCCCAGCCTGCACTTTGCTCCCATGGCTCATGAAGCCTGGACAGTAGTAAGGAGCAGTAAAGTCAGTGTTGTTTCAAATTCATGCATTCTTTATTAATTCATCACAGAAATGGGGGGATAACTGCCAAGGTAGCCCGGGAGGGGTGGGGGAGGAGGGAAGCACTGGATGAGGTAGTTGTAGGCGCACCCCCTAGAATGGCATGCAGCTCATCATTTCTGCGGGATGTCTGGGGCTCTGACCCAGAGCAGCCGTTTGCCTCTCTGGTTCTTTAGTAGGCTTGTCTGATATTCCAGGCAGGACTGAATCTCCATTAGACAAAACTTAAAGAAGAGAATGACCTGGGGAGTCATTCCCATTTTTGTCCAGGCGCCCCCCGACCAACCTCACCGAGGCTGGCCAGGAGCATCCACATCTGCCCAAGTGCCCCCGACCGACCTCACCGAGGCCGGCCAGGAGCAACCAGGAGATAGCAGCAGACAATGCAATATGACTGGTAACCGTCTTTGCCAACTTGCAAAGGCAAGGAGCTGCTGCCGTGTAGCACTGCAGTACCACGTCTGCCAGCAGCACCCAGGAGACATACGGTGACAGTGAGCTGAGTGGGCTCCATGCTTCCCATGGTATGTTATCTGCACGAGTAACCCAGGAAAAAAGGCGAGAAATGACATATTACCATTGCTTTCATGGAGGGAGGAATGGGGTGGGGGGCTGATGACATGTACTCAGAACGACCCATGACAATGTTTTTGCCCCATCAGGCATTGGGAGCGCAACCCAGTATTCCAATGGAGGGCGGAGACTGTGGGAACTGTGGGATAGCTACCCACAGTGCAATGCTCCAAAGTCGACGCTAGCCTCGGTACTGTGGACGCACACCGCCGACTTAATGCGCTTAGTGGGAACACACAAACGACTGTATCAAATCGATTTCTAAAAAGTCGACTTCTATTAAATCGAACTAATTTCATAGTGTAGAAGTAACGATCTGTGTTCCTGGCTGTGGCAGAGCAAATCCCTCTCACAGAGACAGCCCCAACCCAGGGCACTGAGCTGGCGGGGGTGTGCCAGTGCAGGGGGGGGGTCAGTGCCCCCCGCAAACTGCTATTCCCGCTCTCCGGCGGTCACTGGGTTCTCAGTAATTCCCCTGCCCAGCACCACTCGCCACAGCTTGCTCCGACTGCGGGGATGAAGCAGCGCCCGCAAATAGCCCCACCCTGTTTGCACTCCCCTGCGCCGCTTCCCCGCCGCCCCTTCCTGGGTGGAGGCAGAACGAGGAAGGTGGAGGGAGGGGGGTGCAGCGGGGAGAGGAGCTGAAATCCGGAGTGACTGAGTGGAAAGGGGAGGGCGGGAAGCAACAGCTGATCAAGGGGGGGGGGAATCAGAACGGACTGACTGTGACTCAGGCACTGCCCGGCTGGAGCTGGCTCGGCTCCTGCAGGCGCTCAGGGGAGCAGAGCCGGGGGGGTCAGGGCTGGCAGCAGCTCTGGGACTCACAACCCCCCCGGGAGCAGAGCTGGGGCGAGGAGGGGCCGCTGGTGCAGAATCATTTCCTGCCCAGCCCGAGCCCTTTCTGGGTCTGTGACTGTTGTGCTGGGATCAGCAGCCCGGAGAGGAGGAGTCCGTGGGATTCCCGGGGCGTGGAGCCAATGGGTTGGATTCCGGTAAATCACATGAGTTCCCCGGCCCCTTCCAAAACAGGAAACAGAAGCGGGAGGGGGAGCAAATAGCTTAGATGAGGCCCTGTCCCTGCTGCTCAGTGGCACTCATGCTCCCAGCCACCGACACCCCCTGGAACCTCCCCCTCATCTCCCCAGCACCCCCCTCCCCAGCATCCCCCCCACACACTTCCCCAGCAGCTCTTAGTCACAGCAGCACCCTTGCCACTAGGGTGACCAGATGTCCCGATTTTGTAGGGACAGTCCTGATTTTTGGGGCTTTTTTTAAAATATGGGCTCCTATTACCCCCCGTCCTGATTTTTCACACTTGCTATCTGATCACCCTACCTGCCACCAACATGATGATTGAAATGGGAGGGTGTGCAGGATCCGGTCCTAGTCGGCTCTCTCATATATTATTGCTCCATATTTCATACAGTGGGAGGTGATTCATGAAGAGGGTCTAAGTCAGAGGTTCCCAAACTTATTTGGCCTACCGCCCCCTTTTCAGAAAAAAAATTACTCAGCGCCCCCCTGGAAATCTACCTTCTTTAAGCGAACAAACAGAAAGATGCAGTGATAAATTTGCGTTCTTTTATGTATCTATATTTCTACCTACGTCCTACAATATAGTAAAGAAAGATGTGTTATTAGAATATCGCCCACGACATCAGGTATACAGTGTTTTTTGCGTAAGACGGCAAAAGACAACCAAACTAAAATACTAATGAAACTAATAAACTGGGTTTTGTTCTTTGCTCAGCATTAGATATATGTATTTGATATTAAATTGTCAAATATCAAACTAAATTTATCAAGAAATAATTAATTTAAAAAATAATCAATATGCAATTAAAAATCAGTTAATAGTTTTAATTTAGTTTGCCCTTATTTAAATAATTGTTCCTTATTAACACACACCTTATTTACCAATTAACACAGATGATTCGATAGATGTAAATAAATGTTAATAGTTAACAGTTTTTTTACGATTTCATTCCCCTGTTTTCATTAATATTGTAATAAAAATATGACAAATATATTGACTGTACACTTCAAATAGTACTCTACCGACACAAGCCTGCTACGATTTTATTATTAGTAAGCACTAGAGACACAGAAACGTACGGTAGATAGGTAAGAAAATGTATAAAAATACTCACGTGTAAATTGCTGTTTTATTGAAAAAACAATAATACAATTTGCTTTGTATGTGATCTGTAATCCGTAAAGATCGAAGGTATCGAATATGAATAAAATTTTTTAAATACTTATTGCACTATTGTTAACTGCTTTTTACACAATTCAGAAACAATCTAAATTAGATTTCATACATGTCGCCTATTTATAGTATCGTATTGTAAACAAGTCATTACACGCACATATTCCTGCCGATGCATGCTGGACTTCCCGACAATGCGCGACACGCTCGCCTGCCAACACTTGCTTGTTAAGAGCTGTTGGCGAACTTGACACCTGATCGGTTATAATCTGTGAATTTATTTGGAAAATAAAGTAATCACTACAACTTTAACTCTATGTTACTCAACAGATTCCATCCTCTGGACGGGTGTTTGTAGTTGTTCATCAAAAAAAATTAAACTGATAAGAACAGACACTACACTTTGATCTTAGCTCCAAGGAGCCGAGAAGCGATGTGTAACCCACCAGGGCTCCGCTCCCAGCTGCCCACCCCCCACTCCCCTGGCCCCTGCCAGGTCCACTCTTCTCTGGTCCCCCAAAACTCCTGGTCCCAGCCCATCAGTTTTTCCCCCTTGAGTGTTCCAGCCCCAAGCACCCACTGGGTCACCGACTATGCTGGACAAGGGGTGTTGCCAGACTAGGGAAGTCCGGATTAGGGAGGTTCAACCTGTAGCGTCAATTATTATTTTCTGTGATTATTTATTATGAAAACTGTACACTAAGCAGTACAATGACATCCATGTGCACAGTGTTAACCAAGTAGGGTGACCAGACAGCAAGTGTGAAAAATCGGGACAGGGGGTGGGAGGTAATAGGAGCCTATATAAGAAAAAGACCCAAAAATCGGGACTGTCCCTATAAAATCGGGACCTCTGGTCACCCTATAACCAAGACGTGCTAAGGAAAATAGGAGTAACCAATACACTGCTTTTAAAAAGGAATTAAAAATAAATAACTAAAATAGAGTGAAGCTGCATTTACAGTGGCTTATAGGAAACAGAGTAACTGTCAGGCCATGGGAACAGCAGGTCAAAGCCACATAAAGTGACAATACATTATTTTATGTAACAAAGACATATGGGGCAATGTGCTTTAACACCACAGCCCTGGGGAGAGGGGTGCTGAGATGGGCCAGCAAGGAACACCAGCCTCTCTGCCACATGTCCTATTTTGGCCACCACTGCAGATGGCTCACCCCACTGTGGTCACTTTTATCCCCTCTGCTCCCAGTAAGTCTGTTTAGGCTCTTTCTGTATGAAATTGCCTATTCGTTTCTTTAAGTTGCTTGTTTGGAGGCTTTTCAGGGCTGTGGCTTCTTCCTATTTTTTTTTTTTTTTTGGGTAGAATATCCTGCTGGAGCGCATGATTGGCTCCCGGTTGCACAATCTGCTAAAAGAAGCTTTAAAAGGCTGCTTGCCGTTGATTTTTTTCCTTTTGCTTTCGGGTTGCCTGTGGGTGTGGTTGGTTGGGCTGCTGGCTGCCTGCAAAGGGCAGAGAGAACAGACACCCACCCAGCTGCGATGGCCTCTCCAGCTACAGCAGGGGACATAAAAGATGACGCTATTTGCTCCATCTGCTTGGGGTATCTGACAGAGCCGGTGACTATAGCGTGTGGGCACAACTTCTGCCGAGCCTGCATCACCCAGTACTGTGAGCAATGGGGAACAGGGACACCCCTGACCTGTCCCCAGTGCAGAGCCCAGTTCCAGAAAGGGGAGTTCAAACCCAACACCCAGCTGAACAACATTGTACAAAAGCTCCAACAACTGGGGTTAAAACCAGGAAAAGGGCAAAAGGAGAAACTGTGTGAGAGACACGAGGAACGTCTCAAACTCTTCTGTGAGGAGGATGGAGAAACCATTTGCTTGGTGTGTGAGAAATCCCGGGACCACAAGTCTCACACGGTGGTTCCCATAGAGGAGGCTGCCCAGGAGTACAAGGTAGGAAATGCTGTTGACTTTGCTTAATTAAATCCCTTAAGGACACCAGGTTTATTGTCCTCTCAATCCAAGGACAATCTTTTACACCTGGCTGCCTAAGGTTAGGCACCTAAACGAAAGGGCCTGGTTTTCAGAGGGGTGAGCACTGGGGGTTCTGGGTAATGGAAAAAGATCCAGACTTTTTTGCCCCAACACTGCAAGTTTCAGTGCCTGATAGAGAGAGGACAGGGCTGATGGCTCTTTGTGCACCTGTAACCCCTCTGCCAGGTGGAGTGGGCAGCAAGAAGGGCCGGGTTCAATATCTAGGGGTTCCTGTTCAGCATTACAACACAGAACCAGCTCGAGCCCCCACCCAGTAACCTGGGCAAACCACACCCCACCCTGCGCGCCTCTGAGAGGCAATACTTCCCCTCTCTACAGCACAGAGTCTGAGTGTAGAAAACACAGGTGCTGGCTTCCTCATTTCCCCAGGGGTGCTCAAGCCCTGCTCTGCACAGGCCCCGCCCCCCACTCCATCCTTTCCCCCAAGACCCCACCCCCACCCCACCTCTTCCTGCCCTATTCTGCCCCCTTACCCTGTTGTCCCACAAACTTATACAGGATCGTTTTAGGGGTCAAGGCAAAGATGCCACATTTATTATTAATCTGTAACTATTAGCAAATACCTTAATGCTTACACACATACACACACACACACACACACACACCAAAATGTTCTGCAGCTGCTGGATAGTTACCAGTCCTGATTGTAGTTTGAGTTCGCAGCTTGGGATCGGAGCTCGTGGCAGCTAACTGGCCAGGAAAGCTGAGCACGAGGAGGAGCCGGGTCTCTGTCGGGCGCGCACCGATGCTCCTTGATGTTGATAGCAGAACGTTACCCAAAGTCTCTCATCTCACCCTTCCTTTTTTATAGGAGTTTAGTTTGGATTCAAAGTTCCTAGGTCTCGCTGTGTCACGCCGCCTCTGGGTTTGGTGCTTGATCACCCGTCAATTGCAGGCGTGACTGTCAGCCTGGGACCTGGCTTTGATCTTCCTTCTGTTGTTTCTTTTTAGGGTGGATGCTTCTTGCTTGAGTTAGGGCTGTTGTCTAGTTCTTCAGCCTTTGGTATTTGAACTTTATCTCATCAGGACGGGCTGGTGCTGGAGGTTGATTCTATCACCCATGCATCCCTCATTCACACATCTCAACTAGACTAATAAAATTACAGCAGGGTTTGCAACAATGAAGGTTGCAGCAAGCCCTTACAAAATAGAGTAAGCGTTTTAAAATGGGGTTTGAATTACAATATGGCACAGAAGTTACAATGTAGGCAAAATGGCAAGTGTAATGAAAGTTACAATGTAGGCAAAATGGCAAGTGTAATGAAATGGTGAACAGAAGTTACAATGGTACAGGATAACTAAAAACAATTTCATTCACATTGGTTCTACAACCCGAGCGCACCCTGCCCTCGCTCTGCCCTCTCCCCCCAATGCCTCCTGCACACTGCTGTATAGCTGATCCACGGTGGGCAGGGGGCACTGGAGGAAGGGGGAGGAGCTGATCACTCTTTTTTCCCCTTGATTGCTTTAGCCCTGGAGCCCCCACAGAGTTGGTGCCTATCGTAGAAAAGAAACTTTAAATGAAAGGAGGGAAGTAACCTGGCATTAATTAAGGAAAATGCTGCAAGCAGGATTCATAAACATAAAACCGTGAGCAAAACACCCACCCCAGAGTGTGATGGGCAGCGTCTTCTGCCTCAGGTTTTTTAGTTCTACAACCAAAAGTTCCTTTACAAGTCCCTCACCGCACCCCACTCACAGTGGTGGTCCCAGGTGAGTGAAGACTCAGAGATATGCCTGGTGGAGGGGAGGAAGAAGGCACCTTGCTTGCTCCTCTGTGTCACCACCCTGCCACATACCCAACTGGTCCACTCCACCGGCCGCCCCACCAGCTGTTACCTGCTTCTCTACTATAAGCTCTACAGATCAGTCTCTTGAGGTTCTACCCTGCTCTTAGTGATTGTCAGCTCTTAGGCTTTGTCTACACTACGAAGTTTTGTTGGCAAAAGTTATGCCACTTTGATTAAAGCCGCTGTTGCATGTGCTCACTAGCTCCTTGTGCAGGCAGAGCACATTCACACTAGCCGCTCTTACATCCACACAGAGAGCAGCACGGTTAGTAGCGATCCCACTGTGAAAACTGGCTGCCAGGGTGCTTTGCAGAGGTGAAAGTGGGCCGGTGCAGGCCGGAGCAGTGCTCTGGCAAGAGCTGGCCACTGGCCCGGCCCACACACAGCCGACATTTGCTTCCCCGTTGGCGGCCCTGCCGGTAGGTTCCAGCAGCAAGGCCGCAGTAGCGAGGTTAAAGCGTTGCCACCGCAGTGCTGCCAGACCCTACCAGCAGGGCTGCCAACAGGGGGGAGCAAAAGGGGCTGCTGCCCTGGGCCCCAGCTTTGGGGGGTCCTGTGGGGCCCAGGGTAGCCTGAGGGATTAGCAGGGGGCCTGGCACCAGCCAGCAGCAGGGGTTGGGTGCGCCCCCGCACTCACCGCAGCCGGCGGGAAGCGGAGCAACCCAGCCCCAACCGTGTTGCTTGGGGGAAGGAATTAAACCACCCCCCTCCCCGCACTCACCAGTGGTGGGAAGCAGAGCCCCCTTGGCCCTTCTGCCCCAAGGCCTCACCCCTTCTGGGGGGGCAGAGCCACCCGCCCTGTTAAGGACGCCGGGCCTGGTGCAGGGAGCACTGGTAAGTCCTGGTGTCTACTTTCACTGACAGGGCTCAGAAACAGCCAGGAAGTACTGGCACTTCTCTGTGACTGCCTTGTTCTCCAGGATCTCAGCTTTCACTTTGTGTTACACTCACTCTCCAGCTGTTCTGGTTGTGAAGAAAACCTCAAAACTGACCCACATGTAGGGATGCAGAGAGCTGGGCACAGCAGCTCGGAGAGGGGTGAACAGCCCCAGTCCCTGAGTGGGGGGTGGGCTCAGGTGCCTGGGGATGATCCTTTAAATATCAGCATTGTTAACAATGTCATTCCCCTTGTGAGAGCGGAGAGGGAGAGTTACAGCCCAGCACCACGTACTGCCAGTGACGCCTCCTGCCGGTGCCACAGGCAGGTGATGTTTGGGAGATGCCACCTCTTATTTTTTCCCCAGTAAAGAAGGTCCAGGCCCAGAGAGCCTGGGGGTATATTCTAGCCCCATGTGGGGAGCTGGGCAGAAGGAGCCCCTTGGAGCCAATCAGTAACGCCACCCTATTTTGAACATTGCACCATCTCCTGTGAACAGACCATGCTGTCTCCTTTTGGTGACTCACATGGGCGGAGCTTATTTTGTGGGTGGAGCTTCAAAGAATCCAGCCACCTTTGTCCCTCTGCCCTCTCCCCCAGTCCGATTCCTCCTCATTTATGAAGCTGTTTTGATGGGTGCCAAGGCCGCTTCTCCTTCTGTCTCTCACTAGCCCCTGCTGGCTCCCTCGCTCAGTGCGTCTCTGCAGCAGCACACAGGGGTGTCACCGAACAGCTCCCCAGGAGCTCTCAGCAGCAGCAGCAGCCTGGGCCCTTGGGCAGAGAGGGGGAGAGAACTCGAGGGCCCAGAGAAAAGAGGAGTAAAATGGGGAGATCTCTGCACAGAGCTCATGAGGGGCTCTGGGGGGCTGCCCTGGGTGCTGCACAGAGCCAGGCTGACAGGGCAGGAGCACGTCGCTGTGCCGGGTGAAGGAATCACACGCTGTCAAAGGGGAAGAGAGCCCTGGGGTATTACAGCTCTGAGCAGTTATAATTATGGGTGGCACATTCCCCCAGACCGAGTGTGTTCCCTGTTCCTCACTGACCTCCAGCCACCTCACAGCTTCACCCTGTACAGTTCATGGGACAGCACTGGTGTCAGGCTCTCAGCTGCTGCCTGAGGGAGGCCACATGAGAGCCTGGAAAGACAGATGAGAGCACCGTGTGGATCTTGTTCCTGGCCTAACGAAGAGAGGGAAGAGCATCTTTGCAAGCAGGGTAGTGAGGAGGGCTTTAAACTAGGTTTCACCGGGGGAAGGAGACCAAAGCCCCGAGGTAAGTGGAGAAGTGGGATAAAGGAAGGAAGCACCAGCAGGAGAGTGCAAGAGGGGAGGACTCCTGCCTCAGACTGAGAAAGTAGGACCATCAGCAAGTTATCTTAAGTGCCTATACACAAATGCAAGAAGCATGGGAAACAAGCAGGGAGAACTGGAAGTCCTGGCACAGTCAAGAAATTATGATGTGATTGGAATAACAGAGACTTGGTGGGATAACTCACATGGCTGGATTACTGTCATGGATGGATATAAACTGTTCAGGAAGGACAGGCAGGGCAGAAAAGGTGGGGGAGTTGCATTGTATGTAAGAGAGGAGTATGACTGCTCAGAGCTCCAGTATGAAACTGCAGAAAAACCTAAATCTCTGGATTAAGTTTAGAAGTGTGAGCAACAAAGGTGATGTCGTGGTGGGAGTCTGCTATAGACCACCAGACCAGGGGGATGAGGTGGACGAGGCTTTCTTCTGGCAACTAGCAGAAGTTACTAGATCACAGGCCCTGGTTCTCATGGGGGACTTCAATCACCCCAATAACTGCTGGGAGAGCAATACAGCAGTGCATAGACAATCCAGGAAGTTTTTGGAAAAATGTAGGGGACAATTTCTTGGTGCAAGTGCTGGAGGAACCAACTAGGGGCAGAGCTCTTCTTGACCTGCTGCTCACAAACAGGAAAGAATTAGTAGGAGAAGCAAAAGTGGATGGGAACTTGGGAGGCAGTGACCATGAGATGGTCGAGTTCAGGATCTTGACAAAAGGAAGAAAGGAGAGCAGCAGAATATGGACCTTGGACTTCAGAAAAGCAGACTTTGACTCCCTCAGGGAACTGATGGGCAGGATCCCCTGGGAGAATAATATGAGGGGGAAAGGAGTCCAGGAGAGCTGGCTGTATTTTAAAGAATCCTTATTGAGGTTGCAGGAACAAACCATCCTAATGTGTAGAAAGAATAGTAAATATGGTAGGCGACCAGCTTGGCTTAACAGTGAAATCCTTGCTGATCTTAAACACAAAAAAGAAGCTTACAAGAAGTGGAAGATTGGACAAATGACCAGGGAGGAGTATAAAAATAGTACTCAGACATGCAGGAGTGAAATCAGGAAGGCCAAATCACAATTGCAGTTGCAGCTAGCAAGAGATGTTAAGAGTAATAAGAAGGGTTTCTTTGGGTATGTTAGCAACAAGAAAAAGTCAAGGAAAGTGTGGGCCCCTTACTGAATGAGGGAGGCAACGTAGTGACAGAGGATGTGGAAAAAGCTAATGTAAATGCTTTTTTTGCCTCTGTCTTCACGAACAAGGTCAGCTCCCAGACTACTGCACAGCATGGGGAGGAGGTGACCAGCCCTCTGTGGAGAAAGAAGTGGTTCAGGATTATTTAGAAAAGCTGGACGAGCACAAGTCCATGGGGCCGGATGCGCTGCATCAGAGGGTGATAAAGGAGTTGGCTGATGTGATTGCAGAGCCATTGGCCATTATCTTTGAAAACTCATAGTGATCAAGGAGGTCCCGGATGACTGGAAACGGCTAATGTAGTGCCCATCTTTAAAAAAGGGAAGAAGGAGGATCCGGGGAACTATAGGCCAGTCAGCCTCACCTCAGTCCCTGGAAAAATCATGGAGCAGGTCCTCAAGGAACCAATTTTGAAGCACTTCAAGGAGAGGAGAGTGATCAGGAACAGTCGGCATGGGTTCACCAAGGGCAAGTCATGCCTCACTAACCTAACTGCCTTCTATGACAATATAACTGGCTCTGTGAATCAGGGGAAAGCAGTGTATGTGTTATTCCTTGACTTTAGCAAAGCTTTTGATATGGTCTCCCACAGTATTCTTGCCAGCAAGTTAAAGAATCATGGGCTGGATAAATGGACTATAAGGTGGATAGAAAGCTGGCTAGATCATTGGGCTCAATGGGTAGTGATCATTGCCTCCATGTCTAGTTGGCAGCTGGTATCAAGTGGAGTGCCCCAAGAGTTCGTCCTGGGACCAGTTTTGTTCAATATCTTCATTAATGATCTGGAGGATGGCGTGGATTGCACCCTCCGCAAGTTTGCAGATGACACTAAACTGGGAGGAGTGGTAGATACGCTGGAGGGTAGGGATAGGATACAGAGGGACCTAAACAAATTAGAGGATTGGGCCAAAAGAAATCTGATGAGGTTCAACAAGAAGTGCAGAATCCTGCACTTAGGATGGAAGAATCCCATACACTGCTGCAGACTAGGGACCGATTGGCTAAGCAGCAGTTCTGCAGAAAAGGACCTAGGGGTTACAGTGGACGAGAAGCTGGATATGAGTCAACAGTGTGCCCTTGTTGTCAAGAAGGCTAATGGCATTTTGGGCTGTATAAGTAGGAGCATTATCAGCAGATCGAGGGACGTGATCCTTCCCCTCTATTCGACATTGGTGAGGCCTCACCTGGAGTACTGTGTCCAGTTTTGGGCCCCACACTACAAGAAGGATGTGGAAAAATTGGAAAGAGTCCAGCAGAGGGCAATAAAAATGATTAGGGGGCTGGAGCACATGAGTTATGAGGAGAGGCTGAGGGAACTGGGATTATTTAGTCTGCAGAAGAGAAGAATGAGGGGGAATTTGATAGCTGCTTTCAACTACCTGAAAGGGGGTTCCAAAGACGATGGATCTAGACTGTTCTCAGTGGTACCAGAAGACAGAACAAGGAGTAATGGTCTCAAGTTGCAGTGGGAGAGGTTTAGGTTGGATATTAGGAAACACTATTTGACTAGGAGGGTGGTGAAGCACTAGAATGGGTTACCTAGGGAGGTGGTGGAATCTCCTTCCTTAGAGGTTTTTAAGGTCAGGCTTGACAAAGCCCTGACTGGGATGATTTAGTTGGGGATTGGTCTTGCTTTGAGCAGGGGGTTGGACTAGATGACCTCCTGAGGTCCCTTCCAACCCTGTGATTCTTTGATTCTATGATACTCTCCACCCATCAGACAGGCAGACTAATGGCTGTTTATTGCATGCGATGTCCCTGCAGGAGAAACTCCAGGGAGCCCTGGGCCCTCTGAGGAAGGAGCTGGAGAAGGCCCTGGCGCTGACATCTAAAGAGAAGAAGGAAACCACGGAGTGGCAGGTGGGTGTCCGGGTTTATCTCTCCCTGAGCCCTTCCCCCTGCAATGCTCCCAGGGATGAAGGAGCTGTGAAACTCCAGGACGAGGGTATGAACCTGCTCTGGTTTCTTGCCCCATGACACAGGCTTGGTGCCAGCAGGATCAGGCCGTGTCTCTGGTGGGGGTTTCAGCACAGCAGCTACTGTACGTGGCAGAGGAGGGGCAGTTCCTGGCCCTAGTGAGGTGGTGCAAACTCACCCCAATGCTCTCTGATAAGGGCAAATTCTCCATAGTGGGTGCAGTGTTTTCACTATGCCATGAACCCTGTTTCCCTCCTGCAGGTGGGGGTGGTGTAGAGGCTGCTGCAGCCAGCGGGATTCAGGGGCCTCCATAAAATAGCTCCACAGTGTGTCTGCAGCCTGGAGGACACAGGGATTGTTCCTTCTCCATCCTCTCCCACCCCCTCCCCCACAATCCCTGCAGTGCATCTGCCCAGTGCCTGGGCCAGACACTAGAGCTGGGAACTCGGGGGGGGGGGGATTTACCCCATGGCTGAGGTTCAAAATCACTCGCTGGGCTGGGGCACGCTGGGAGCTGAGCTCTTCTGAACATCGAACCCAGTTGTGGGTGCTGAGCTCTTTGGAAAATCTGCCCCCAGGGTGCATCTAAATGGCAACAACAGGTAGCTGCGGGCTAGTCACTGAGTCATTACCCAGGGAGCTGGGTGGGCTTGTACAGCCCCTGCTGCTGTGGCGTCACGGCTACCAGCACCCGAGCAAGCTGGGGTGTGTCTTCATGTGCTGTCTTCACTCCTCCATTGCAGTGTGGCCACCCCCTGAGTCAGCAGAGCCAGGGGTGGGTCAGTGTAAAGCCAGGCAGCGCTCGCCCACTTCGCAGCCTTTGCTGCCATCATGTGGCCACTTCATCCCAGTCACCTGCTACTGTTACTGTGATTTTACCTGTGCTTGTCTGTAGCCAGGTGATGAACCCAGGGGACAAAATATTTGTGCCGGTTCACCTGCCTCTTACAGTGAAATCCCTGCAGAGAGCGTGGGGGGTGTGAGGAAGACACTGGCTGGTCACTGGACACATGGGCATGGGGCGCTCAGGCACGCTGGGTGAGGCCAAAGCCAGCTCTGACAATGTCCTGGGTGTCCAACACCCATGTGAGCCCCAGGATGCCCCCAAAGGGCTGTTAGCACCAGCCCTAGGTAGTGAACTTTGCAGCCCTGGGAGCAGGTTGTCAAAGAAGGAGCATCGCCCATATCCCGCTGTGATGGCTCCCCTAGATGTCTGAGTGCCCAGCACTGGACACCCAAATGCCCCCATGGATGCCCAGTGTGGCCCCCTGTAAATCTCTCCTGGTCCCTCGATTTCTCCCCACTCCCTTGTGTCCATCCCATGCCACCTGCAATAACATACTGCGTCTTTACAAAGCACCCTAGACAACCCCGCTATGGAACTGGCCTTATTAACTCTGAACTAAAACAAACCCTTTATGGTACATTTCTCAAAGAAGTAAATTTCCTTACAAACCTGATAGTGATTTAACATTCCCTGCTTCATGGAGAGAGGCCCTGTCTGTGTAACGCAGCATCTGGCTCATGTTTTCTCTGTGCCTTTCCTATTTTTCTATCTCCAGAGGAAAGTGAAGAATAAGAGAGAGATGATTGCAGATGAATTTAACAAGCTGCACGCACTGCTGAGAGAGGAGGAGCAGATGCTTCTGCAGAGCCTGGAGGAGGAGGAGAGGGAGACTCTGCAGAGACTACAGGAAAATGTCACCAAACTCTCCCAGCAAAGCTCCTCTCTGCAGCAGCTGATCACAGAGTTAGAGGAGAAGTGTGAGCAACCAGTTATCGAGCTGCTAACGGTGAGATGGCATCAAAATTCTCTGTCTTCATCCAGAATTATAACTCAGATTCATAGGTCTGGATTCCAACAATGAGAGTAAATGTGTTCTGTGGTTACAGACAAACAGAACATCCGGCTAAGGGCTCCATCAGTTCCAAAATATAGCAGTTCATGTTAGAGGGGAATTCTCCTCCTGGAGATCCCAGGAGGCCACGGGAGATTAAATGGATGACACAAAAATGATACTGAGCTAAACCCATCCCTGCTCTGACCCCAGAACATTGGACCCAACACAGTCGATAAACACAGATACTGATGGGTTGGGTCCCTAGAAGGGAGAACCCTTTAGCTAAATTCCTGTCTCACCTACATCAATGAAACAAGTGTTAAGGCAAAATGCCATATGAGTTTTATCACAAAACAGTGAAGCCTGGAAAGGTTGATTTGTTTTCTAGGTGAAAGGTTGATGTGCAGAGTGAAAATTCACTGTTTTTTACACGTGCTTTTAACTAAGAACATTGATTCTCTTTCTCCTCCAGGATGTGAAAAGCACATTGAGCAGGTACGTTTCCGAAGTTCATTGCTCTTATATCCTTGGTAGCGGCTCTGCAGTGATGTGTGCACAGAGCAGCTGAGTGATGATGGGATGTTTTCTTCATAGGAGTGAGAATGTGAAACTCCAGGAACCAGAAGCTGTTTCTACTGACCTGAAGAATGTGTATAAAATTTCCCTTGACATGAGGGAAGCGCTGAAGAGATTTGGAGGTGAGTGGAGTCTACTGGGACATTCAGCTGTGTTGTGCCTGGGGATCTGGACAGAGCCTGGGACCCCAGGACACGCATGCACCCAGTTGACAGGCTTGGAGCTGTGTGATAGCTGGAGGCTGATGTGCTCAGTGCTGGGGAGTTTGCCTGATATTTACACCCACTAGGGTTGCCAACTCTCCCAGACCGGACGTCATTGACACAGTATGGCATCCGGTCCATCTGGTCCGAGAGAGTTGGCAACCCTCGCACCCACCGGCTGGTATATTCCCAGGTATCTGACCAGGCCCCATCACTCTGACATCCTGACCCCTCCATGGCTGAGTTAATTGGTGTCACTGAGCCAGGTGCTGTGAGGTCTGGACTGGGCCCATTGTGCAGGGTGCTGCACAGACTGATAACGGATGATGTGTCCATGCCTCTCTCCTGGGACATGTGAGGGCTGCGTTGTGTGGCCACCGCTCAGCACTGCCCCAGCCCTCATTAGCCAAGGCTGGCCGAGCTTTCTGAGCTGGAGCAGGGGCCGGTCTGGCTGCGGTCTGACCTGGGCCTTGTGTTACTGGGTAACAAGCTGAATCCCCATCTGCTCTGAGCACAGCCCAGTTTGAGGTTGGGTCAGTGGTTTGCTGCTCAGTGAGTGAGATTCACTCACAAGAGTGTGACCCTGTCACAACGGCTGAGTGTGAGCTGCCCCCGTCCAAACCTCTCCCCACAACCCCAGCGAGGAGACCGGGGGCAAAGGCAGAAACCTGACAGCGAGGAGGGACAGAGAAGAAACTAAGGCAGAGGAGAGGGAGAGTGGGAAGGTTCAGTGAGCTCGGTCTGTGACTGTTGAACTGGCCCTTTCATCCTACCCCCGCCGCTCCTCTCTTCCCCCCCCCCCCCAGCAGGGGGCAGTTGAAGGGGCCAAGCTGGGTGTGTCTGTCCCGGCCGATGGAGGCTGAGCAGTCGGTGCCGGCTGCAGGGCCAGGATCTCAGGGGAGCAGGAGCCCCAGGCTGTGGGGGAAGCAGCTTCCTCTCTGTGACTGGCTGGAGCCAGCACATCCCTGCTCCCCTCCCCGTTCACTGCTCCCAGCCCAGCACAGTCTGTGCTCACTGGACCCTGAACACGGCTGGGCTCTGGGCCATTCCACACATCTGGCCCCTGAGCCTGTCGGGATCCTGAGCCAGTCACCTCAGTGCCTTGTTCTAGGGGATAACCAGCCCCTAGGGAGCCTCCTGTCACCCCCCCCCCCCAGAAGCCCTTTCCTGGGCAGGGTCCCAGGCCCTGAGTCACTCGCTGACTGCTCCAGGCTGGCCAGGCCCAGGGTCTCCAGCAGGGCTGTTGATGCTGGCACCACGCTCGCTGCCAGAGCTCCCAGCCCCTGACCCAGCCCGGCCTGTTGTCCCAGTGCTGCCCCCTCCCCTGCGGGTGGGGACGCTGCTGCTCTCAATGGCTGAGTCCCTCTCTCTGCCGCTGCCTCTGCTGCTGTGCTCGCAGGCTCAGCCCGTGCCAGGGCCAATGCGGCGCTGCTGGGGCTGCTCCTTCCCTCGGCACCTGGGTTCTCTGTGTCTGGGGCAAATGGCGGGTGAGTGGGCAGGGACCTGCTCAGAGACACACGCCCTGTGCTGCACCCAGAGGGCAGAGACCAGCCAGGGCTGGGCAGCAAAGTGCCACTGCGCTGGGATTAACCCTTTCCTTTCACCCACCGCAGCAGCCCCGGCCGGTCAGTGCCACTCGACTGCCTACGCTCTGACCCCAGCGACCCGGGTCCGAGAGCTCGGGGGAGTCACTGGGTGAATGTGTGGGGCAGAGTAACCAGGCCTCCCTGTGCCCCAGAGTCCCCGTGTGCAATGGGGAAGGCCCCGCGCTGTCATGCAGCCCTTAGGGGCTGGGCAGTGAGTGTTATTATTGATATAGCGCCCACGAGTGAGCCAGGCACTGCAGAGACAGAACAAGGGGCTGCCAGCCCCACAGGGCTCCTGGTCTGAGTGCGGACAAGGCCCAGCAAGGGCAGCAGCAAACCTTGGGGGAGGGGGCACGAGGTTCCCATTGTGGGGCCAGCCCCTCCCTGAGCCCATCCTGTGCCTGTCTTCTGGGTGTGGTAGACAGGATTGTAGTGACCCTGATGGCTCCATGCTGGGCCCTGGGTCACCCCCCCCCCCCCAGGGAACAGGACAGGGTAGAGGCAGCCTGAGGTCGGGGGGAGCTGGAGGCTGTGGGGGAGGGGGAGCTGCCTGGGAGCTGGGACAGGGACCCTGGAAGCCAGGTAGGTGGCCCAAAACCCTGTGCTGTATTCGCTCCAGGTTCCTCACTGTCCTCAAGTCAGGAGTCCTCAGTCCTCCTTCCCAGAGCTGGGCTTGGATTAGTTTCCATCCCCTCCTGGAGCTGGGGTCATTTCAGACTGTGCCTTTATTCTCTGCATCCACTTTCTCCAGCCAGGGGCAGCTCTCCAGGGTTTTGTCCTGCTACAGCTGCTGCTGTCATCAGGGCTGGCTCCAGGCACCAGCTGAGCAAGATGGTGCTTGGAGCGGCAGATTGTTGGAGGCGGCATTCTGCCCAATCCTAGGGTGGCACGGCCGCTTTTTTTGTTTGTTTTGTTTTGTTTATTTTTGCTCCACCCCTTTGCCCCCCATGTCCCTCTGACACCTGTCCTACCCTCACCCCTCTTTGTCCCCTTGTCACCTGCACCTTCTCCCACCCCCTCCTTTTCCCCTGGTGCCAGCCTCTCCTTCTACTCCCCCTCTGCCTCCCTAGTGCCTGCCCCTCTGTTCACCTCTTGTGTCCCCTGGTGCAAGCCCATTCCCTTCCCCCCATCCCCCAGTGCCGCCCACCCCTTCTCTAGCCCAACCTTTGGATCCTTGGTGCCCACCCCTCTCCTCATCTCTCTCTTTCCCTTGAAACCAGTCCTGTCTCTCAAAAATACTCTATGGCCCAGATGCATGCCCCTCCCCTTCCCTCTTACCCCCTCTGTGTCCCCCCCTCCCATCACCCCATTCTGCTCCCTGGCACATGCCCCTCCTCTTGCCCTCCTCCAACCACTAGTGACAGCCCCTGCCCTAGCCAGCCCCTCTGCCCCCAGGATCAGGATCCTGTCTCACTCTGTTCCCCTGGTGCCTGCCCATTCCCTCCCCCCCCCATGGTCCTGGCACCTGCCCCACTCCTCATCCTCCCCCACCCCCTGGCACCAGTCCCTCCCCTTGATTCCCTCTGTCCCATTGGAGCCCCCCCCCATTCCCTCACATCCTTCTGCTCCCTTGTGCCCACCCCTTCCCTTGCTTCTCTGTGTCCCCTGGGGTCCATCCCCTTCTTCTGCCCTGGTGTCCACCCCTTCCCTCACCCCGTGCAGCCCCCGGGAACCTGCCCTTCCCTTCAACCTCTCTGGTACATGCCCCTTTCCTTGCCCGCCCATTGTCCTTGTGCATGCCCCTCCCCTCTGCCCCTCCTCCTCCTCCTACTGTCACCTGCCCCTCCCCTTTCCTCTCCCAGCATCAACCTTTTCCCTCCCATCCCCTGCCCCCACTGACACCTTCCCACCCTCCCCCGCTCCTCCTGCCCTTTTCCTGCTCATTGTCTCCACACAGACAGATGGACCCTGACTCCTGCTCAGGCAATAACCTCCCCCCCCCTGCAATTAACAGGGATGCAGCTTAATTTCCCTTTGATCCCAGTGATCAGCCCCTGCCCCTGGCACTGACTCTGTGACTTTCTCCCCAGTGGACGTGACTCTGGATCCAGACACGGCTAATCCCTGGCTCAACCTGTCTGAGGATCGGAAATGTGTGAGACTCAGAAGCACACGCCAGGATCTGCCTGACAATTCTGAGAGATTTGATCCTTGTGTCTGTGTCCTGGGCACTGAGGGGTTCATGGGAGGGAGGCGTTACTGGGAGGTGGAGGTGGGAGACAAGACGAGGTGGGCTCTGGGGATTTGTAGGAAATCTGTGCGCAGGAAGGGGCTGATCACACCCACACCGGCGGATCGATACTGGGTTGTGTGGCTGAGTGCTGGGGAATACAAGGCCCTTACCTCCCCCTGGGTCCTCCCTGTGAGCGTCAGGCCCAGCCGGGTGGGGATTTTCCTAGACTATGAGGCGGGCGAGGTCTCGTTTTACAATGTGACTGACAGATCCCATCTCTTCACTTTCATTGGCACCTTCTCTGGGACGCTCCGCCCTTTCTTCTGTCCTAGTCTCAGTGCTGGGGGTAAAAACGTGGCTCCCCTGATAATCTGCCCGGTCCCAGCTCAGGCCAGAGCTGTCCCTGACAGTGTTACAGATTTTCATTACTAATCTGCCTGGAGCATCAAGTGATCAGGCTGACACCTCAGGATCATTTGGGGAGAAGATGACGTAACACACCAAGTGTTAAAATTTTAAAACTTTATTAATAAAATAATAAAATACAGCAGAGAGTCCTGGGAACGCTGCCATGTCACTCAGGGGAAGAAAGAAAGCATTAGCGCCCCAAGCCCTCACCCACTTTCATACTCACACACGCACTACCCAAGACTGGCCAGGCCTGGGTGTAATGCAAGAAGAAGGGGGGGTGGACGGGAGTTCTTGCCCTGGGCCTAGGTCATCGGGGAATCCGCTGTAATCTCTGAATTGCTCCAGCTCTCAGGAGGGTTTTTAAGTCCTGGGTTCCTTTGGGGGTGTCATTGTCCAGGGCCCTCTGTGCCTGGTGCTCTTTGTACCAGTCCCAATCAGCTTGCTGTGGCCTTCTCGGCTGCCCAAAACACACCGGCTCTGGAGAATTTGTTTTCCCTTCTGTTGGCCTTCACCATCGCCACGTCATTTGCTCTGTTTTCGCTGCTATCTTTGCAGCTCTGCTCCACTTAGTTCTCCTCTTCTCACAACTGGGCAACACTAGATTTCTTGTCTGTAGATTTCTCATCGAGCCCATGACCTTGGGCCAGGGTCAGCATCTTATCTGCACATGAAGCTAGCTAAAGTACCAAGTTAACCCATTCTCTGCTTTTTTCTTTCTCTCCCCCCCCCCCCCCGTTGGCCTCTCGTACTCCTGCAAAGGAATCTTCCATTCCCCACTCACACACCTTTGACCCTCCCCAAAATGCTTTGCGATGCTTGCAAGAGCATTAGCCACATGTAATGTTGATCTGCTTTCCCCGGGGACTCCCTGAGGGAGGGGGCCATTGGGGTGTGACAACAGTGACACCCACGACACAGACTCTCCCCTCCCACTGCTGCTGCTCTTCCCATCCCCAGTGCTGGAGGCCAGTCACTGCAGGCAAGTGGACTTTTTGTGCTGACTGGACCCTGCCAGTTTTCCTATTCAACTGGAGGTTCCAGTCATAAACTGGACACCTGGCAACCCTTAGCCCTCGCCTTTCCCCAGCCCCTGCCCCAGGGGTAGCAGGTGGTGGTGGATGGGATCATTCACTCCTGTCAGAATTTTCTACTCCTGTGAAATTTCAATGTAAAATAGGAAAGAAAAAAGATAATATTTTCTAAATTGGAATAATTGTAACAAGGTGTAAAAAAAGAATATTTTAATTTACATTTCAACTTTATTTCAGAAACAAGCATCTAAACCTATTTCTATGAATGTGGTGTGGTGGGGGAAGTGGGGGCACACAGATGGACCAGGGGGCACTCAGATGGACCAGGGGGCAGGCTCCACACCACACCCCCTGTGTCCCCACAAACACAGTCAAGACCCCCACCACAAGAGCACAGTTGGAAAGTAACTCAGTCTAAAAGGCCCCCTCCACGGTGGTCTGCAGAGTCTCTGCACATTCCCCCAGCAGCAAACCATCTTCTTCTCCACCTCGAGGCTCCAGCAGCTCCCAGGCAGGAAGCACAGCAGCAGCGGCTCCAGCAGACCATCCAGTGGCCAGGCAGGCAGGACCCATTCCAGGTGGTGGTGATGGTGTCCATAGCAGCAGCAAGGGCTGGGGCGGGGTCCCTCACTTCCCTCTCCTAGGGAGTGGGCCAGCAGGCCCCCCCCAAGGAGCTGTAGCAGGAGCAGCAGCAACCGAGGGTTGGGGGCGTCCACCAGCCAGCCAGCAACCAGGTAGCAGAGAGGGAGGAGCTGGAGCAGGAGCAGCAGCAAGGGCCCAGGGCCTAGCAGGAGCAGCAGCCACCTTCCTCCCTCCAGGCCAGAGGGGAAGACAGGGAGAGCAGCCACTGGAGGAGCAGATCCCTATTCTCTGAATAGCTAAACAAAGGCTACCCCAAGCCAGTCAAGACACCTGAGGGCCAGTTAACCAGTTAAGGTCATTAGGCTAATGCCAGCACCTGACCCAAATTAACTGGCAAAGGGTTAGTCAAGGCCGTTAGGCTAATGAAGACAGCTGGTACCAATCAAGGTCCCACTCATACTTCTTAAAAGCTCTCCTTTACAGCCCTCTCAAGAGAGAGCCCAGGTGAACAGAGCTGGAGAAGAGGAAGTGTACTGAACCTTGAGGTTAGGGTGAAGCTAGGAAAAGGGAACCACGGGGAAGTAGCCCAGGGAATCAAAGTAGCTTCAGTGGTGAAGGGAAATCTACTAACAGCTGCTACTATTAGGGTCCCTGGGCTGGAACCTGGAGAAGATGGTGGGCCTGGGTCTCTCCTGCCCCGCCATACTCTACAGAGATCCCCTTGAGAGGGGAAGCAGGACTCGGTCCAGGCAGGAGGCCGAACTGCGCCTACTGAGCTCTACAGAGCAACAGAGACTGTGGGGTATTCCCCCTTCCCAATCCCCATACTGGCATGTGATGAAAGTAACTCAATAGGCTGTGACTTTTACTGCTATACTGAAGAAGGGAGGTCACATTGGGGCCTTATTGAGTTTCTGAGGCCACTAAATCCACCCGGAAACATGGGACCCACCAGTACAGGCTTGGAACTTTGTCACATAAGCAAAACATTGTTTTTTGTAGTGAAATAATCTCTCAAAATTTATTTGAGTGCCAACAATCTATTGTAATACAGCCTTTTAGCATATAAGAAAAGCGCTTCAATCAGTGGCACAGCTACTATCTGTGTGGTACATTTAATTTATCGCCCGCTTACCAGAGGAAAAATTGCTTGGGGATATTTTTTTTAATTAATGATTTCTTTGCATTGTATGGCTATTAGCAGATGCAGGTCTAAGCAGAGCAGCTGGCACTTGAAGGACAAGATGATATTTTTTCTATTTTATTATTATTTTCCTGGTTCTCAGAATTGCAGGAATTCGCCCCCACAGTCTTCAACTAAGGCTATGTCTACACTGGCAATGGAATGACAAAACTTTTGTCATTCAGAGGTGATAACCGCCCCCCCCCTCAAAAGACAAAAGTTTTGCTGCAAAGAGTGCTGGTGTCAACAGCGTGTTGTCAGCAGGAGAGCTCTCCTGCCAACAAAGTGAACACTGCTTGTTGGGGTGGAAGTAATTTGTTGGCAAAAGAGCGGACAAACAGCAGCTACACTGCCCGTCTTTCAGTGTTTTAGTGACAACGGCTGTATTGACACAGCCATATCGCTAAAAGCTGCATACTGCAGACAAAGCCTAACTCACAAGAAAGCTCTCTCCTTCACAGTTAACTTTATACTTGCAGTGGGCAGTTTCACTAAGCACTCAGTTATTGAAACAAACAGTGAATAGGTAACTACTAAGCAAATGTGAGAAAATTCACAAATTCAGAATAAAAGTTACACCAAACTCACCAGGTTATTATACATGAACCCACCCATTCTGCCTAGCTATCCAGCAGACAGAGCTGTGTAATGTTGCCCAAGTGATCAATTTTGGCTGGTGTTGGTTACAAATCACTTGAGTATTGGATGCAGGGGTCATGGAATGTTGTTGTCCTGATTGGATTAGTGAAGGGCAGCAGAACTGTGCTTAGCCTGTCCTGATTAGCCTGGTCTCCCTCCACTGCACTGCACTCACTAAGGAGGGGTTCCAAGGCCAGAGCTGAGTGGAGAGAGAGAATGGATGGGGACAGGTGTTTCTGCCTAGTGGTGTGGGCTCTGCCTAAGAGTCATAGGTGCCCTTTGACCCGCTTCTCTCCACTGTTTAAAGAGAGCTCCTTAGGCTCCATAGATAGTCTTTTGTTTTGTTAAGTGACCACTGCAGATGAAATCACTGATAATCAGGCCTAAGTGCTTAGACTTGCTGTGGGACAGTGTCTCTGGCAAAAGATACTGCCCAGTCTGCTCTAGCAGTGAGGCTCCCCTACTAAGAGCTGAAATGGCTCAGAGCTGTGCTAAGTGGTGGGCAGGGCCATCCCTGCCCATATGCAAAATATGCAGCTGCATAGGGCACCAGGAAATTTGGGGCACCAAATGTTATTAATAGACTTTGTATTTGTTTTATTGGAACATAATTTAATTATTTGGTATGACATCTTCTGAACACAAATACATACTAAAAAGCAGTGTTTTAATGAAGCTCAAAAATTGTGCATTGTGACAGTGTGTGCAACATGTCTGTGTCCAAATATGAATTCCTCTGCTTTATAGCATTTATCACTGTTTCTAAAAGTGACATGCTCTTTAAGCAAGTGGAGCTCTGTCATTGCCAGAACCGGAAGTCTCAGCAGAAAGAATTGAGGCAGGAGGGACCTGGTCTCCGTTAAGGACTTGAACCAAACCCAGAAACCAGGGGTGAAACCAGTCAAGGGGGACTGTGTTCAGAAGCTTTGTTTTGCCTAGCTCTAACTCTTGTGCTGCATGGGTAAAGTGTGTGTGTGTGTTTGAGGCAGGGCCGGCCCAAAGCAAAAAAAAAAAAAAAGACACGATCGGCAGCAACTCTAACGTCGCCGGGCGGCAGGTTCTTCCCTCCGAGAGGGACTGAGGGACCCGCCGCTGAAGGTGCCACCCCTCTTCATTGACAGACCCAGGCACCTGCTTGCTGCCCTGGTGCCTGGAGCTGGCCCGGTTTGAGGCTTTGCAAAGGAATGTGTATTCCTTGCTTTAATGTCATGTGGTTCCCAAAGAGTTAAACTAGTGTGCCTGTGGGGACAGACAGTGAGAGTGTGCATTAGCTACTACGTTGGCTTGAGAGGTTCAGAATGGGTCTCAGGGTAGAGGGAAGTTGGGATTTTGCAATCTTCTATGTCTATGACCCTGTAATAGATAGATAGGAACTGCTTCTGCCAGGAAAAAATTCAGGGGAACATAGATGGTTCTCAGTAAGGTAAATAGGAAATCCAAAATACTTCTCTCTCCTTTCTACCCGGCCCCCAGAGAATAACATATAGCTGCATGGAGACAACCCCACGAAGTTCATCTTTACCCTACAGACTTCAAAATCTCTTCCTGAACAAGCCCTTTCATCTCCAATGAGATATTGCTCCAGGAGCTTGCTGGAATCTACATTCCCTTTGATCAGAAACCTTTCTCAGTCAAGGCAACAGGACAAGTGAATTGGTGCCTGTGCCTGCCTGTTGAGTTGATGAACTGTTATGATTAGAGATCGCTCCAGCATAAAAGTATATTGAAGGCAAACCCTAATGAAATTAAGAGTTTAACTTATCCTCCACCTGTCCCGTGTCACACTAACATAAATCCAGGCAGGGTCATTTGGAAGGTGAACACTTTATGCTTCTATACCACACCACTGTCAAGTTTTAGCAAATTAGGATGTCAGCACATAAATACAACCATATGTATCAGTAACTGCTAAAGGTATCAATTCACTACCTCTCTCTGCTACAGGTAGCAAATTCCTACTGATAGCAGTTTCACACACCCTGGAGTGTGTAAAACTGATAGCTGTAGGGATTAGCTCCATCAGATAAAAGAGGAGTACTTGTGGTACCTTAGAGACTAACAGATTTATTAGGGCATAAGCTTTCGTGGGCTAAAACCCACTTACGAAAGCTTATGCCCTAAAAAATTTGTTAGTCTCTAAGGTGCCACAAGAACTCCTCGTTCTTTTTGCTGATACAGACTTAAAACGGCTACCACTGAAACCTACATCAGATAGCGGTTTTTAGCAAAGTAGGACCGGTCACTGTTACAGGTAGCAAATTCTATAGCTGTTTTTAATAAATTAGGACACGTCAGCAAATAAGAACAACCATATGTTCTTGGTGGTGATGGGGGACTTCAACTAGCTAGACATCTGTTGGGAAAATAACACAGCAGGACACAGATTATTCAACAAATTATTGGAATGTATAGGAGACAACTTTTTATTTCAGAAGGTGGAGAAAAGTGCTGGGGAGAGGCTGTTCTAGATTTGATTTTGACAAATAGGGAGGAACTGGTTGAGAATTCCTAAAGTGGAAGTCAGCTTTGGTGGAAGTCATCATGAAATGATAGAGTTCATGATTCTAAGGAATGCTAGGAAGGAGAACAGCAAAATATAGATAATGGATTTCAAGAAAGCAGATTTTAGCAAACTCAGGGAGTGGTAGGTAAGATGCCATGAGAAGCAAGTCTAAAGGGAAAAGCAACTGAACACAAGTGGCAGTTTTTCAAACTGACATTATTAAGGGCACAAGAGTGAACTATACCACTGTGTAGGAAAGACAGGAAGTATGGTAAGAGACCATCCTGGTTTAACCAGGAGATCTTCAATGATCTAAAAATCTAGAAAGAGTCCAACAAAAAGTGGAAACTAGGTCAAATTACAAAGCATGAATATAAACAAATAACACAAGTATGTAGAGCCAAAATTAGAAAGGCCAAGGCACAAAACGAGATCAAACTAGGTAGAGACATAAAGGGTAACAAGAAAACATTCTACAAATACATTAGAAGCAAGAGGAAGACCAAGGACATGCTAGGCCCATTATTCAACAAGGTGGGAAAAACAATAAGAGAAAATGTGGAAATGGCAATGGTGGTTAATGACTTTTTTTCGGTTTTCACCATGAAGGTTGGTGGTGACTGGATGTCTAACATAGTGAATGCCAGTGAACATGAGGTCGGATTAGAGGCAAAAATAGGAAAAGAACAAGTTAAAAATTACTTTGACAAATTAGATGTCCTCAAGTCACCAGGGCCTGATGAAATGCATCCTACAATACTCAAGGAGCTGACTGTGGAGATATCTGAGCCATTAGCTGTGGATTGCCACGGGCACGCAGGGGCGAAAGAAAATGCAGGCCTGTTATTTACCAGGCTGCACGTGGCAATAGA
>NW_020696825.1:36496-42609 GCF_002925995.2 Terrapene triunguis
AATGACTAAAATATCTACTAACAATATTTATAAACAAAGATGCAGCAATTAGTAATAACTGATACTTACAAATACAAACCAACGCATAACGACCAGCAAACGTAGAAACTCTGTTTGAAACACGTGAGCTGAGAGATAGGCTTCGAGGTGATCAGGCTCGGTTACGGGTGTACACAGGATACACAGGATTCGTTTTTCTTTCTCCTCTCCCTGCCTGCACATGGCAGGCAGCCCATAAAGTACCAACTATGACATCATAGAAGTGTCATGGGGACGGGGCTCAAAACCTGTTTGTGTTCGTTTCTGATTGGCACAAGCAAAGTTTACACCAAGTAGGGGAGCAGGTGCCTCAAAGTCTGGCTTCGCCCCCAAAAGGTGAGGAAATGCATATTGCTTTAGAATGCGTGCAACACTGAATGACAAAAGAAGAGGCCAGGGCAATACCGGTATGGGCAAGTTTTACAGGATGCAGACAGGAACTCATCTCAACAGGAACGTTCACACCCAGACTCTGGAGACCCTTTGGGTTCATCTACACAGCCTGCAGCAGCGAGTCTTGGAACGGGCTGGACAGATTCAGGCTTACGGGGCTCCCGCTTTGGAATTAAAAATAGCCGCGTAGACGTTCAGGCTCAGGCTGGAGCTCAGGCTCTGAACCCCAGGATGGAGCCGGGTCTGCCCCTCCCAGCGCACATGGAGACATTGTCTGTGTCCACGTCCCCTTCACCCCCTTCTTGGGATGGGGAACAGCAGCCCCAGGGCCCCTCCCTTCACCCCCAGGGCAGGGGAGTGAGAGCCCTCAGCCTCCTGAGCACTGGGGCCTCCCAGCACAGGTTCCTGGGTGAGCGTGAAAGTGTCTCCACCCAGAGAGCTCTGCGCACCCAGCAAACACAGATGCGCCCGTGGATCAGGATATAGGACGATACTCCCCCAGGAGTGATGGAAGCTCCCTAAAAGTAAAGGGGCCATCGTCTGCTGGAGCTCTGGGTAACCATGGAACGAGGATGGCACAGCGGCCGTGTGAGCCCCTCACTGTTCTGAGAATGTGGCTCAGCCCTGACACCTGCTGGAACCTCTCCCTGGGGAGCAATCATCCCTGCGGCCCGTTCAGGCCTTGACCTCCCTGCGGAGGTGGCCGGTGAGGCTGCCATTCAAGTGAGTGACGACGTGAGCGCCTGTCCACTGGGAACAGAACTCTGGGCCTGGGCTGAGATTGGTGGGGAGTGAAAGGCCCCAGCTGCCCGCACTGCCCCCCGAGCCAGCTGGTTCCCCTTCCCCCCGCACTTTCCTGGGAAATCTGTGAGTCTGCCCAGGACATTACAAGACCCGGGTGTGTCGGTTGCTGTAGCAGGGGAGCTGCAGGGTGTCGGTGCCTGCACAGAGGGAGCTCTGCGTCCAGAGTGCCTGGGAGTTGCAGGGATGGGGCAGCTTGGGAGCAGTGAGTGAGAGGGAGCTCGGAGCCAGCAGGACCCATTCACCACAGTGCAGGTACTGGCTGTTGGGGGGGGGGCACTGCCGGGGGGAAGCAGGGTGGATTTGGCACCATGTCCTGCTTTGTGAGAATAGTAACTGAGGCAGCCCAGGAACAGAAGCCAGTGGGGGATGGTGCCCTCTCCAGGAGGTGGGATGGGGACACAGTGCTCTGGGTGGGGAGCCAGGTTGTGTATGTGGAGCAGGCAGATGTCCTAGTTTTGTGAACCTGAGAGGTGGCAGCCCTATAAGGATCCCCTAACAGTGTTGGTGAAACTGCCCTGGATGCCCCCCTCTCCACAACTCTGTGCAGTAGGATACCTCAGAGTGCATGGACCCCCGGCCAGTTGTGTTGCAAAGTCTGTGCATGTCCCCTGGGCTCGCTGATCCCTGCTGGAGCGGCCCAGAGTCTCCCAGCATGCCCCAGGGCGCACACACTGTCAGGATGTATGCTGGGAGCAAACACACACAGAGCTCAGCCACTGCTGTGAGGCAGAAAAGCTGCCAGGTGGACATAGTTTGTTGTAACTGGGTCAGGGGAGTGTCACAAGCTGGCTATAAAAACCCATTTGCCCGTCAGTGGGGACAGGGCCTTCCTCACCCCAGAGCCATGGAGACACTGAACAGCTCCTGTCTGGGCCTGTTACGCTAGAAGGAAATTGTGGGGTAAAGCCTGGTCTGATCCTGCTGCTGGGAGGCGAGAGCTGAGCAGTGGAATGCAAATTGTGGACAGATAAGAACGGCCGCTCTGGAAAGGCAGAGGGCCGGCTCCAGGGTTTTTGCCGCCCCAAGTGGAGAAAAAAAAAAAGCCGGAATGCTGCCCCTTGAGAAGTGCCACCCCAAGCACATGCTTGGAATGCTGGTCCCTAGGGCTGACCCTGGAAAGGTGACACCAGGAGATGGCATTCCCCCACCAATCAGCCCTTTCTGAGAGGGGGCAGGTCCCTGCTCTGCAATAAACCTGGGGTGTCTCCTGCCCCTTTCCATGGGCCCCCACTGACATTGCTGTTTCTAGCCTATTGAATGTCATAGGAAAATGCTCTGTGCAGGGAAAGGAGCAGAGAGCTCCCAGGGGAAGGTGGGTCTCACCATGGATAAAACATCAGTGGTATGTACAGTACCTGCGTAGAGCTGGGCGCATCTCCACCCTGCAACCAAACACAGACAGAGGGGTGAGAACGCCCCTGAACACCGACACGCTGAGCAGGAGACAATGTCACACAGGGTGATCCAGGGGGGAATAGAACTTACTGAGCTCAGCCTGGAGTTTGTCTGAAAATAAAACACAGATAAATGAGTCAATATCACATTATCTTGCAGAAGGGAAGTGAGTCAAAAAGACCTTAATGCAGGGAAGTTACAATCCTTAGACTCAGCCTGGAGGCTACATCAACAGCCAGACACCTGCAACCCCTGAGAAACAAAAGAATCAGCAAGGGGACAAATACTGTAACCCCACCCGACCACATGGCCGTGGGCAAGGGGTTGTTAGAACCAAAACAGGGATCCTTCAGCAAATGGAAAATATTAACCCTGTGAAGCCAGGAGAAAGGAGCACACGGTATATCAAGTGAAGTGCATGATGGGAATTAGGAGGCTAAAATGTAATTAGAAGAGTGACCAGCCAGAGATATAAACCAAGTACCAGGGAATTATTTCAGTCCATCAGAATCAGGACGCCTGTGAGAGAAATGAAGGGTGCCCTGGATCAGCAGGGGAAAGGGAGCGATTGAGGAGGGTAAGGACAATGCTGAGAGACAATATCTGATTTCTTTGCATCAGTTTTCAGCAGGGTGTTGGGGCTGCTCTGCTCATGACATAAAGATAATGGATTGGGGTGTGAAGAGGAGATATTGGAACAAACTGGTAAGTTAAAGAGACAGCAGCCACCAAGACCAGGTGGCAAATGCCCAAGAGCTCTGAAATGACCTAAGAGTGATATGGCTGAGCTGCTAACAGTAATCTACCTCTCATTAACATCAGTTACTCTTCTGGAGAATCAGAGGGCTGGGAATGTTGCACGCAGCTTTAACAATTTGATAGAAGTAATCCTGAGAATTACAGCCCAGTGAGCTTTATGTCAGGGCCTGGTAAACAATAACTAACATAGAACTGAGCGGTCATGCTATGCTAAGTTCTAACCAGCCCAGCTTCTGCAGAGGAAAATGGGGTCTCCCTAAATCTATCTGAATTCTTTGAGCATGTCAATAAAACAGTGGACAAAGGAGAACCCACTGACATGGTTTATGTGTTTGCGGTATAAGAGTAGCTTGGCTGGTCCCAGGATATTAGAGAGACAAGGTAGATGAGCTAAAAGTTCCTGTGGAATTTCACAAGCCTTTGACAAAGTTCCTCACAAAAGGTTATAAGAAAATGGAGTCATCATGGTATGAGAAGTAAGATTGTCATGGATCAGAGATTGGGGCCTCTGTCACAGACAGGATCTCAGACTAGTCAGACTCTGGTCTGATTTGCTCTGGTGACTCCTGTGTTCTCAAAAGCTTCTGTTTTGGAGTCTGATTCAGGAAAAAACTGCATGTGCTGAACAGGGATGGATTCACTCATGGGCTTATAGAATCATGGAATCATAGGACAGGAAGGGACCTCGAGAGGTCATCTAGTCCAGTCCCCTGCACTCATGGCAGGACCAGCACCATCTAGACCATCCCTGACAGGTGTTTGTCCAAACTGCTCTTAAAATACTCCAATGATGGAGATTCCACAGCCTCCCTGGGCAATTTATTCCAGTGCCTAACCACCCTGACAGTTAGGAAGCTTTTCCTAATGTCCAACCTAAACCTCTGACCTTGTAACTGACAATGGGGCATCATCATTGAATGGGAGAGCTGTTAACGAGGAGTCACAGGGATTGGCTGTATTCAACTTTGTAATTAATGATCTGGAAGTAAATATAAAATCACTGCTGATAAATTCTGTGGCTAACACAGCTGGCTGGGAGTGGTGGTAAATAATGCTAGTGACAGGGCAGTTGCACAGAACAGCCCGGATGGTTTGGTAAACTGGGATTAGTAAAACAAATTCATTTTAATACAGCCAAAAGCAAGGCCCTATAACTAGGAAGGAAGACTGGTGGCCACCCCTAGAGCATAGAGAACTGTAGCCTGGAAAGCAGTGACTATGAAAAGGATTTAGGTCATAGAGGACAAACAGCTGAACCTGAACTCCCATTCCCAATGTGATCCTTGGATGTAGAAACAGGGGAGCAGCCTTGGCTTCTTTGTGTATGTAATTAAATCACCTATTCATTTCTTTAAGTAGCTTGTTTGGGGGCTTTTCCGAGGGCGGGGCTTCTGCTTTGTTTTTGTTTTTTTTAAATTTCCCACGTGATTGGCTCCTGGTTGTGCAATCAGCTTTAAAAAAAAAAAAAAAAAAAAAAGCTTGAAAAGGCTACTCAGGAGAGTGAAACTAACCAGCAGGGGCTGGTTCCCGGGTGGGGGGCTGGTAGTGGGGGAACAGTAGAGGATGAGGGGTGAGCAGGGCAGAGCCTGGGAGGTGAGGACAAGGAATGGAGCCAGTGAAGGGGATGGCAGTGGGTGTGAGGCATCCAGGGTGGTGAGAAGGAGGAGTTGGGTGTCAATGATCAGAACAGAATCGCAGGGCAAGACAAGAGTCAGGAAGGCCAGATGCTCTTTCCAGGCACCAACCTAGGCTCTGGTTCATTTCATCAGGCCCCACCAACTTGAATACATCTAACTTACCTACATATTCTTTAACCTGTTCTTTCCCTATTGGGTGGCATTCCTTCCCCCTTGCTGCTAATATTAATTGTGCTGAGTATCTGGTCACAATTAAACTTTTTAGTGACGATTGAAGCAAAATAGGCATTAAACACCCCGGTGTCATTGACCGGGACTTGGGCAACCATGCCTAGGGGTCAGAACAGGGGTCAGTAACCAGAGCTAGGAGCCAGCACTGGAGTCAGAGCTGATGTCAGGAACCCGAGTCAAGGGTCAGAAGTGGGTTAGCTGGAATGAGGCAAATCAGGGGCAAGGCTGGAACAAGGCAGGTGCTATCACAGCAGTGCCTGATGCTTTGAGGAACCTTTAAGTGTTCCTGCTGCTGGGCTTAAGAGCTGCTCTGCTGACTCTCCCAACCAATCAGGTGCTGTAGCCAGTCAAGCAGCCTAGTGCAGGCCAGCTGTGCTCATTAGGTTGCCCAGAGACTGGCTCTGCTGCAGGCCCTGGTTTCTGACACTCAGTCTGGTTGAGGTTGTCGGTTATTAGCTCAGCTCTCCTTCTTCGCTAAGTAGGGGGCCTGCACTTTCCTTCGTCTTTTTCTTGCTCCTAACAGATTTATAGAACCTCTTCTGACTGCCGTTTTGTCCCTAGCTAGGTGTAGCTAATTCCCACAAGAACGGCAAACTGCGGCCTCTGGGAGCTGTGAGTAGCCGTACCTGCATACGCTCAGGTAAACAAAGCATCTCATGGCCTGCCAGGGGCTTACCCTGAACAAGCCATGGCCCAAGGGTGGGAACCCCTGCTGTAAGTGATTGCTTAAATACAACAGGTTGAACCTCCTTGGTCCGGCACCCTCGGCAGGGCTGGCTCTAGGCACCAGCATTCCAAGCATGTGCTTGGGGCGGCACTTTTCAAGGGGCGGCATTCCGGCCTTTTTTTTTTTTT
>NW_020696825.1:42709-48149 GCF_002925995.2 Terrapene triunguis
TTTGCTTGGGGTGGCAAAAAACCTGGAGCCGCCTCTGATCCTTGGGACCTGACTGGTGCCAAACCAGGGAATTTGCTGGACCAGGGAGGTTAATGCGAGGCCCACCCCTCCTGGCCCCTCTGCTCCCCAGGGACTCTGGGGCTCCACTGCTGGCCCCCGACCCACCAGGGCTCCGCTCCCAGCTGCCCACCCCCCACTCCCCTGGCCCCTGCCAGGTCCACTCTTCTCTGGTCCCCCAACACTCCTGGCCCCAGCCCATCAGTTTTTCCCCCTTGAGTGTTCCAGCCCTGAGCACCCACTGGGTCACCGACTATGCTGGACAAGGGGTGTTGCCGGACTAGGGAAGTCCGGATTAGGGAGGTTCAACCTGTAGCGTCAATTATTATTTTCTGTGATTATTTATTATTAAAACTGTACACTGAGCACCACAATGACATCCATGTGCACAGTGTTAACTAAGTAGGGTGACAAGACAGCAAGTGTGAAAAATCGGGACAGGGAGTGGGAGGTAATAGGAGCCTTTATAAGAAAAAGACCCAAAAATTGGGACTGTCCCTATAAAATCGGGACCTCTGGTCACCCTATAACCAAGACGTGCTAAGGAAAATAGGAGTAACCAATACACTGCTTTTAAAAAGGAATTAAAAATAAATAACTAAAATAGAGTGAAGCTGCATTTACAGTGGCTTATAGGAAACAGAGTAACTGTCAGGCCATGGGAACAGCAGGTCAAAGCCACATAAAGTAACAATACATTATTTTATGTAACAAAGACATATGGGGCAATGTGCTTTAACACCACAGCCCTGGGGGGAGGGGTGCTGAGATGGGCCAGCAAGGCACACCAGCCTCTCGGCCACATGTCCTATTTTGGCAACCTCTGCAGATGGCTCACCCCACTGTGCTCACTTTTATCCCCTCTGCTCCCAGTAAGTCTGTTTAGGCTCTTTCTGTACGTAATTGCCTATTCGTTTCTTTAAGTTGCTTGTTTGGAGGCTTTTCAGGGCTGTGGCTTCTTCCTATTTTTTCCTTTTTTATTTTTGGGTAGAACATCCTGCCGGAGTGCGTGATTGGCTCCTGGTTGCACAATCTGCTAAAAGAAGCTTTAAAAGGCTGCTTGCCGTTGATTTTTTTCCTTTTGCTTTCGGGTTGCCTGTGGGTGTGGTTGGTTGGGCCACTGGCTGCCTGCAAAGGGCAGACAGAACAGAGACCCACCCAGCTGCGATGGCCTCTCCAGCTACAGCAGGGGACATAAAAGATGATGCTATTTGCTCCATCTGCCTGGGGTATCTGACAGAGCCGGTGACTATAGTGTGTGGGCACAACTTCTGCCGAGCCTGCATCACCCAGTACTGTGAGCAAAGAGGAACAGGGACACCCCTGACCTGTCCCCAGTGCAGAGCCCACTTCCAGAAAGGGGAGTTCAGGCCCAACACCCAGCTGAACAACATTGTACAAAAGCTCAAACAACTGGGGTTAAAACCAGGAAAAGGGCAAAAGGAGAATCTGTGTGAGAGACACGAGGAACATCTCAAACTCTTCTGTGAGGAGGATGGAGAAACCATTTGCTGGGTGTGTGAGAAATCCCGGGACCACAAGTCTCACACGGTGGTTCCCATAGAGGAGGCTGCCCAGGAGTACAAGGTAGGAAATGCTGTTGACTTTGCTTAATTAAATCCCTTAAGGACACCAGGTTTATTGTTCTCTCAATCCAAGGACAATCTTTTACACCTGGCTGCCTAAGGTTAGGCACCTAAACGAAAGGGCCTGGTTTTCAGAGGGGTGAGCACTGGGGGTTCTGGGTAATGGAAAAAGATCCAGACTTTTTTGCCCCAACACTGCAAGTTTCAGTGCCTGATAGAGAGAGGACAGGGCTGATGGCTCTTTGTGCACCTGTAACCCCTCTGCCAGGTGGAGTGGGCAGCAAGAAGGGCCGGGTTCAATATCTAGGGGTTCCTGTTCAGCATTACAACACAGAACCAGCTCGAGCCCCCACCCAGTAACCTGGGCAAACCACACCCCACCCTGCGCGCCTCTGAGAGGCAATACTTCCTCTCTCTACAGCACAGAGTCTGAGTGTAGAAAACACAGGTGCTGGCTTCCTCATTTCCCCAGGGGTGCTCAAGCCCTGCTCTGCACAGGCCCCGCCCCCCACTCCATCCTTTCCCCCAAGACCACACCCCCACCCCACCTCTTCCTGCCGTATTCTGCCCCCTCACCCGAGCGCACACTGCTCTCTCCCCCCAATGTCCCTGCACACTGCTGTATAGCTGATCCACGGTGGGCAGGGGGCACTGGGAGGAAGGGGGAGGAGCTGATCACTTTTTTTTCCCCTTGGTTGCTTTAGCCCTGGAGCACCCACAGAGTTGGTGCCTATCGTAGAAAAGAAACTTTAAATGAAAGGAGGGAAGTAACCTGGCATTAATTAAGGAAAATGCTGCAAGCAGGATTCATAAACATAAAACCGTGAGCAAAACACCCACCCCAGAGTGTGATGGGCAGCGTCTTCTGCCTCAGGTTTTTTAGTTCTACAACCAAAAGTTCCTTTACAAGTCCCTCACCACACCCCACTCACAGTGGTGGTCCCAGGTGAGTGAAGACTCAGAGGTATGCCTGGTGGAGGGGAGGAAGAAGGCACCTTGCTTGCTCCTCTGTGTCACCACCCTGCCACATACCCAACTGGTCCACTCCACTGGCCGCCCCACCAGCTGTTACCTGCTTCTCTACTATAAGCTCTACAGATCAGTCTCTTGAGGTTCTACCCTGCTCTTAGTGATTGTCAGCTCTTAGGCTTTGTCTACACTACGAAGTTTTGTTGGCAAAAGTTATGCCACTTTGATTAAAGCCGCTGTTGCATGTGCTCACTAGCTCCTTGTGCAGGCAGAGCACATTCACACTAGCCGCTCTTACATCCACACAGAGAGCAGCACGGTTAGTAGCAATCCCACTGTGAAAACTGGCTGCCAGGGTGCTTTGCAGAGGTGAAAGTGGGCCGGTGCGGGCCGGAGCAGTGCTCTGGCAAGAGCTGGCCACTGGCCCGGCCCACACAGAGCCGACATTTGCTTCCCCGTTGGCGGCCCTGCTGGTAGGTTCCAGCAGCAAGGCCGCAGTAGCGAGGTTAAAGCGTTGCCACCGCAGTGCTGCCAGACCCTACCAGCAGGGCTGCCAACAGGGGGGAGCAAAAGGGGCTGCTGCCCTGGGCCCCAGCTTTGGGGGGTCCTGTGGGGCCCAGGGTAGCCTGAAGGATTAGCAGGGGGCTTGGCACCAGCCAGCAGCAGGGGTTGGGTGCGCCCCCGCACTCACCGCAGCCGGCGGGAAGCGGAGCGACCCAGCCCCAACCGTGTTGCTTGGGGGAAGGAATTAAACCACCCCCCTCCCCGCACTCACCAGTGGTGGGAAGCGGAGCCCCCTTGGCCCTTCTGCCCCAAGGCCTCACCCCTTCCGGGGGGGCAGAGCCACCCACCCTGTTAAGGACGCCGGGCCTGGTGCAGGGAGCACTGGTAAGTCCTGGTGTCTACTTTCACTGACAGGGCTCAGAAACAGCCAGGAAGTACTGGCACTTCTCTGCGACTGCCTTGTTCTCCAGGATCTCAGCTTTCACTTTGTGTTACACTCACTCTCCAGCTGTTCTGGTTGTGAAGAAAACCTCAAAACTGACCCACATGTAGGGATGCAGAGAGCTGGGCACAGCAGCTCAGAGAGGTGTGAACAGCACCAGTCCCTGAGTGGGGGTGGGCTCGGGTGCCTGGGGATGATCCTTTAAATATCAGCATTGTTAACAATGTCATTCACCTTGTGAGAGCGGAGAGGGAGAGTTACAGCCCAGCACCACGTACTGCCAGTGACGCCTCCTGCCGGTGCCACAGGCGGGTGGTGTTTGGGAGATGCCACCTCTTATTTTTTCCCCAGTAAAGAAGGTCCAGGCCCAGAGAGCCTGGGGGTATATTCTAGCCCCATGTGGGGAGCTGGGCCGAAGGAGCCCCTTGGAGCCAATCAGTAACGCCACCCTATTTTGAACATTGCACCATCTCCTGTGAACAGACCATGCTGTCTCCTTTTGGTGACTCACATGGGCGGAGCTTATTTTGTGGGTGGAGCTTCAAAGAATCCAGCCACCTTTGTCCCTCTGCCCTCTCCCCCAGTCCGATTCCTGCTCATTTATGAAGCTGCTTTGATGGGTGCAAAGGCTGCTTCTCCTCCTGTCTCTCACTAGCCCCTGCTGGCTCCCTCGCTCAGTGCGTCCCTGCAGCAGCACACAGGGGTGTCACCGAACAGCTCCCCAGGAGCTCTCAGCAGCAGCCTGGGCACTTGGGGAGAGAGGGGGAGAGAACTCGAGGGCCCAGAGAAAAGAGGAGTAAAATGGGGAGATCTCTGCACAGAGCTCACAAGGGGCTCTGGGGGGCTGCCCTGGGTGCTGCACAGAGCCAGGCTGACGGGGCAGGAGCATGTTGCTGTGCTGTGTGGATGAATCACACGCTGTCAAAGGGGAAGAGAGCCCTGGGTTATTACAGCTCTGGGGCAGTTATAATTATGGGTGGCACATTCCCCAGACCGAGTGTGTCCCTGTTCCTCACTGATCTCCAGCCACATCACAGCTTCACCCTGTACAGTTAATGGGACTGCACTGGCTCAGGTGCTCAGCTGCTGCCTGAGGGAGGCCACATGAGAGCCTGGACAGATGAGAGCACAGTGGGGTCTTGTTCCTGGCCTGGGTCTGGGTACAGTGCAGCGAGGTGCTGTCCCAACCTCTTCACTCTCACTGGCAGGAGGGATCGTTCAGAGCCTTCCCAGCTGTTTCCCCTCTGGCCTGTGCTCAGTGATGGTGTCATAGAAATTTCTGTCCGTTCCAGCTGAGGAATAAGGAGAGATGGACACAGCTAGCCAAGCAAGGAGCCCCGGGAGGGGTGATCCGTTTATTTCAATTGCAGTTGGGTTTGAGCTCATAAGTCAGCAAGAACAAAGAAAACACTTACACCAAAGCATTATATGCAGTTGCTTATGATAATCTATCGCTCTATGATTGGCCAAAATTTGCCATCATTACCCTACATAATTAGCAAGCTACATGTATCTGCCCCTCTTATGACCCCTTATTGTTCATTTATTTGCCCCCTCCTCCTTGCTTATTTTGCAAACCAAGCAGTTTATCTACAGGACGCAGGCACAGAAAGGTCCATTGTCTCCAGGTTTGGAGTTTGGCTACATTTCCTCTTGAAGGAACTTCCTGACTACCTATAGCTGACCCTGCATTTTGTCCTTCTTCTTTCTCCCATGTGTACGTGACAAATTTGCCCCCTGGCAGTTAAGTAGAATAATTTTATATCAATGGGAAACTTGAGCTCAAACACAGGCTCTCAGAAGCCCTGAGTGTCTGCAGGGAGCAGAGCCCCTGTTCTGAGACTGGCGTCTCTGCTCCCATGAGGCCTTTGGGGCCGGCAGA
>NW_020696826.1:0-1382 GCF_002925995.2 Terrapene triunguis
TGTTGCAGGCTACAAGATCACCTTCCATGAAGAAGAATGGGACAAGATCCTTTTGACGGTCACGGAACATGGAAACCCAAACATCACCTGCCAGGAGATTCCACTGCTGTAGTCTGGAGCCCAACAGCTCTGCCTTACTCTTGCGTAGTTCCAAATCCCTGACAAGGTCATTCAGTTCACCTTGTGTTATGAGGTGTAGTTCAGAGGAGGAGGATGGGAGAAAATGTGGGTCCTGTGACATGTGATCAGAGGGATAGCTCAGTGGTTTAAGCATTGGCCTGCTAAACCCAAGGTTGTGAGTTCAATTCTTGAGGGGGCCATTTGGGGATTGGTCCTGCTTTGAGCAGGGAGGGGATTGGACTAGATGACCTCCTGAGGTCCCTTCCAACCCTGATATTCTATGATTCTATGATGGTTCAGGACCAGAAGTTTCATCGTCTGACTCAAGTGAGAATGATTCTGGTGCATCAGGAACCGGCAGTCCTTCTCCGTGGGGTACTGGGCGTATAGCTGATGGAATGTTTGGATAATGCACAGTCCATTTTTTCTTCTTTGACACACCTTTCCCAACTGGAGGCACCATGCAGAAGTAACAATTGCTGGTATGATCTGTTGGCTCTCTCCAAATCATTGGCACTGCAAAAGGCATAGATTTCCTTTTCCTGTTCAACCACTGGCGAAGATTTGTTGCACAAGTGTTGCAGCATATGTGTGGGGCCCACCTCTTGTCCTGATCTCCAATTTTGCAGCCAAAATAAAGGTGATAGGCTTTCTTAACCATAGTGGTTATACTGCGCTTTTGTGATGCAAAAGTCACTTCACCACAAACATAGCAGAAGTTATCTGCACTGTTCACACAAGTACGAGGCATCTCTGCTCACTTTGGCTAAACAGAAATGTGTCCCTTTGCAAAATCAAACACTGACAAATAAGAGAGCACAACACTGTATGATTTCCAGAGCTGATATAGGGCAATTTGTTCAGCAGAGTGATGTAAGCTTTGTTATGATTGCATCATCCATGACTTCTAGGAATAACATGATGCAATCCATATCATGTATGATGCAATACCAGCTTCAGATTGCATCATTCATTGTTTTGCCTAAAAAGCAAGTACTGTCCAAACCCAGTCATAGATTTATTCATAGATCCAGTCAAAGATGTATTTTAGTCATTTCTGATTTAAATTGAGATCCCTTCCCTTTATAACTCACTTATCCTCCGCCATTCCCAAGTCAAGGGTCGTATATACCGACCCAATAGCATATCTTGAAAACTAGAGCCAATCAACAATTTTAAGCATCATTTTCGTTCTCAGTGACCCAGAATTAGTAAAGTTTGACTACATTTATTTCAGAAGCATTTTGGCTGTAGAGCAGTGT
>NW_020696827.1:0-2251 GCF_002925995.2 Terrapene triunguis
ACTTCATTGGATGCACAGAATGGAACATATAGTGAGGAAATATATGTACACATATAGAGGACATGAAAAGGTGGGAGTTGTCCTACCCACTCTAAGGGGCTAATTAATGAAGAGAAAAAAATTTATAATGATAATCAAGATAGCCCATTACAGACAGTTTGACAAGAGGTGTGAGAATACTTAACATGGGGAAATAGATTCAATGTGTATAATAGCTCAGCAATTCCCAGTCTCTATTCAAGCCTAACTTGATGGTGTCTAATTTGCATATTAATTCAAGTTCAGCAGTTTCTCGTTGGAGTCTGTTTTTGAAGCTTTTCTCTTGCAAAATTACCACCTTTAAGTCTGTTACTGAGTGGCCAGAGAGGTTAAAGTGTTCTCTTACTGGTTTTTGAATGTTATAATTCCCGATGTCAGATTTGTGTCCATTTATTCTTTTGCGTAGAGACTGTCCGGTTTGGCCAATGTACATGGCAGAGGGGCATTGCTGGCACATGATGGCATATATCACATTGGTAGATGAGCAGGTGAACGAGCCCCTGATGGTATGGCTGATGTGATTAGGTCCTATGATGATGTCACTTGAATAGATATGTGGACAGAGTTGGCATCGGGCTTTGTTGCAAGGATAGGTTCCTGGGTTAGTGTTTTTGTTGTGTGGTGTGTGGTTGCTGGTGATATTTGCTTCAGGTTGGGGGGCTGTCTGTAAGTGAGGACAGGTCTGTCTCCCAAGATCTTTGACAGTAAGGGATCATCTTTCAGGATAGGTTGTATATCTTTGATGATGCGCTGGAGAGGTTTTAGTTGGGGGCTGAAGGTGACAGCTAGTGGTGTTCTGTTATTTTCTTTGTTGGGCCTGTCTTGTAGTAAGTGACTTCTGGGTACTCTTCTGGCTCTGTCAATCTGTTTTTTTTTCACATTAGCAGGTGGATATTGTGGTTTTAAGAATGCTTGATCGAGATCTTGTAGCTGCTTATCTCTGTCTGAGGGATTGGAGGAAATGTGGTTGTATCTCAGAGATTGCCTGTAGACAATGGATCGTGTGGTGTGTCCTGGATGGAAGCTGGAGGCATGTAGGTAATTATAGCTGTCAGTAGGTTTCCGGTATAGGGTGGTATTTATGTGACCATTGCTTATTAGCACAGTGGTGTCCAGGAAATGGACCGCTTGTGTGAATTGGTCTAGGCTGAGGTTGATAGTGGGATGGAAATTGTTGAAATCATGGTGGAATTCCTCAAGGGCTTCTTTTCCATGGGTCCAGATGATGAAGATGTAGTCAATGTAGCGCAAGTAGAGTAGGGGCATTAGGGGACGAGAGCTAAGAAAGCATTGTTGTAAATCAGCCATAAAAATGTTGGCATACTGTGGGGCCATGCGGGTACCCATAGCAGTGCCGCTGTCTTGAAGGTATTGTGACAAAGTTCTTCCTCTACCTTGGTGGGTCCTGTGCTATTGGCGGATTTGCTCGCTTCACAGATTCACCCTGTGGGTCAGGAAACAGTCCAGAGACCTTCCCCTCTGGTAGAACCTATAGTCCAGGTCAATTCCTCCTGTGTTTGATCAGGAGTTGGGAGGTATGGGGGGAACCTGGGCCCACCCTATACTCTGGGTTCCAGCCCAGGGCCCTGTAGACTGCAGCTGTTGAGAGTGACTCCTGGTACAGTTGAACGACAACTACAACTCCCTGGGGTACTTCCCCATGGCCTCCTCCCAACCCCTTCTTTGTCCTCACCACCGGACCTTCCTCCTGATGTCTGATAATACTTGTACTTCTCAGTCCTCCAGCAGTATGCCTACTCACTCTCAGCTTCTTGCACACCTCTTGCTCCCAGTTCCTCACACACACTTCCTCTCCTCTGGCTCCCTGGCTTCCCCTGGCTTGACTGGAGTGAGCACTTTTATAGCATCAGAGGGGCCTTAATTAGAGTCAGGTGCTTAACTGCCTCACCTGACACTTAGCAGGTTAATTGGAGTCAGGTGGTCTATTAGCCTGGAGCAGCCCCTGCTCTGGTCACTCAGGGAACAGAAAACTACTTATCCAGTGGCCAGTATATCTCCCTTCTGCTACTCTGCTGTTCCCAACTGGTCTGGGTCTATCACAGTATATATTGTCCCCAAATGTGAAATAGTTGTGGGTGAGGACAAAGTCACAAAGTTCATATCAGCTCTCTTATTCTACCATATTAAAATCTCAAGGATTTTTTAATAATAATAAATAATAATTAATAATGATAATATAATAATCATTGGA
>NW_020696828.1:0-4085 GCF_002925995.2 Terrapene triunguis
CCAGTCAGCAAGGGCAAGTAACTTATTTTGTTGAGTGAGTAAAACCATTAGTTTAGTAAATGTTTGAGTTTGGCCTGGTGTATTTTTATGACCATTTACAAGGCTGCTTTTCAGGCTGGTTTATTTCTGATTTCATTAGAATTGATTAGCAAAGTGCCTTGCCATATTTTTATAACTGATTTTTTGTCAGTTTGCTAATGGTATTGTTATCCATATTCTTTCCTTCTATACTGTGGTGGGAGGAGAATCCTGATAGACAGTTAAAAGCTTCTGCAAAGTACAAATTATTGATGCAAGGAGAAGGCAGAGAATTGAATTTGTGTTTTTATCTTTACTTGTTTGTGTTCTTAATGAGGTTTGTCTTGTTCATTTACCTGACTTGTGAGTGATGTCTGCTGTCTTTCACACATGCTTAGTGTTTTAATTGACACACTGAGCTGACAGTATGGACTCCCTATCCCACAGTCCCCCCTCTCAGTCCCAGTCTTCTCTCCCAGCCATTCCCTGTACCTTCCCCCCAACCCTCATCTCCTTGTCCCCAGTTTTCTTGCCCAGCCAGTTCCAGTTCCCCACCTCTTGGCTCCCCTTCTGATTTGTCTGTCTCCCCGATCCATCCATATTCCCCATTCCCACTGACTCCAAGTCCCAATCTCCCTTCCTGTGTTCCTTGTCCAATATTGGGTGATCCCCCTCTTCCCATCAATTCCCTGTCCACATCTCTTTGCCCAGCCAGTCCCAGTTCTTCCTATGCACCCTGGCTCCTTGTCAGATCTCTTTTCCCTCCCACCCTCCTTTCTCCACCCCACTGGTTTTCTTTTCTAGTCTTCTTGCCCATCCAGTACCAATATCCCCCCACTCCTCATCTAATCTTAGTCCCCACTCCATTTCCCTCCTGGCTCCAAGATCCATCTCTTAGCCCAGCCAGTCCATTTCCCCCTCCCAGGTTGCTTGTCCCAATGTACTCTCCATCCCTCCCTGCAGATCCAGCTCTTGTCCCCTCTGTTCAAATCAGACAGCTTCCTCCCTCATGCTGCCTCAACCTGGTGCAGGAGATCATTGAAAACACAAGAGAGACAGGCTTCTTGCTCTTAGTTCTGGTGCTTAGACCTGGAATGGCTCACAGCAGCCCAGAGGTGCAATTGCAGGGAAGGCCCTGCTTTTAGCCCAGGGCTGGTGCATGCTCAGTACAAATGGAATCTTTGGGGAATTTAGATCCCTGACACAAAGGTCACCCCATACCAAATTCCAGGTTCTTGTTCAACACAAGGGGGTGCTAGATAATCTCAAAAAAAGACTTCCAGAATTTAACATGGCAAAACAAGTTTTTTTCCCTAGTCTTGTTCCTGGAAATGACTGAAGCATTGCATCTGAAATTTTCCAAAATGAGTCAGCCTGAGGCAGGCTCCTGGGATGGAAAATTTCAGACCAAGAGAGTTAAAGTTTGGCAATGTTATAAGCAACTGAAAACAGGGTCTTATAATGGGAAATGTCAGGGAATCTTAGGTGGGGCTACCAGTCCAATCTATAAATGTATTAAAGTCAAAACTAAACCAAAGATGCCACCCCTCTAGTTTAATTTCAACCTACCTTCCTTCTCAGACTGTGATGAGGCACTCTTCGAAAACACTCTTCAGCTCCGGGAGAAGCGGCTAGACATTGAGGAAGCCTTAGTGGAGGAGAAGAAAGTTATTGATAATCTCAAAAAGGAATATGATGCCTTGGCTAAAAAGGTACAATAGGCTCTCAACTTCCCAGCAAGCTTCATTTGCTCTGTGTGGATGGGAATGGCGTGGTACTCGAGTTGTCATCTTTTCATTGAGACTTAAAACCAAGGGCCTAACCTCTCAAAGTCATCGAAGATCCATTGGCACTTTTGGCAGGATTTGTGGGCAAAGACCTGGCAAAATTGCAGTGAGGGTGATTGCATTCTGCCCACATACATTCCCCTTTTAGCAGCAATTTGATACACTGATCTTCACATCCTGTCCTAAAGTGGTATGCAGTGTTGCTGTGCTACACGGCTGAGGTATTCCATTGCTTTAGTGGTGGGTGAAGTGACATGTAATGCACTTGAGGCTGCAAAGCATCACTGTTGAGAAATGTAAGTTCTTGGAGCAGTTATTTGCTGTCTCTATTTTATAGCTTGACTGCATGATACATCTGAAACTATATAATTTTATGCCTCTTCCCTTAGTGTTTGGTCTCAGTGTAAAGATACCAGGCCAGATTCTCAAAGTGTGAAAATCAGCATAGCTCCATTGAAGTCAGTAGAGCTACAGTGATTTATAGCAGCTGAGGATCTGGATCATTTTGCTGCATCATTCACATCATGTTATAGCCATGTCACAAACAGGATTTTGCTGGAATGAGAGAGAGAGAGAGTGTGTGTGTGTGAGAGAGAGAGAGAGAGAGAGAAAGCTCTTGTCTTAACACAAATGTCTGAAATAATAGCAAATAAAGTTAAAAAAAAACTTCCTATCTTAGGTATTTCCAGAACACTCATCACAATAGTAACTAACAAATAAACCTCAGCTTTGTTGAAATATTATTAAAAAAATAATCCACACCCTTAAATTTATTTAAGTGTAATTTGCAATCTTTTTGATTGCATCTTTTAACATTAAGTTATTCTGAGCTCTTGGGCTCTTTTTTTTCATCTGGAAGTTTAATTTTTTACTAATTCAAAAACACTTTTTTTTATTTAAAGTGAGATTCTGTTTTGAAAAACTACTCTGCAAAAAAAAAAAAAAAAACAGCATTGTGTAAAGGTCCATTTTTACTGTGTCTCAAGGATACCCAATCCAATGTGCTCAGCTTACAAGTTTGTATGTTTGTTTGATAAAGATTTTTCTAATCTCAACACCACACATTCACCCTGGGATCCGGGGGTCAAGCTGGGTTCTTTTCTTCTCACATTGCATCAACATCCTCCAAGCAGAATTTACTAGAACAATGCTGTTGATGATGCATGAGCCAGAATAGAATCCAGACCCCCTTCCCATAGCTTGTGAACTCTGCAAGGCTAATTGAACTAAAAGCTTATTATCTTAGTCACGAAAGTGGGTAGATGGTATTCACCCAAGAGTCCTAAGGAACTCAAATGTGAAATTACAGAACTACTAACGGTAGGTCTGTAACTTATCATTTAAATCAGCTTCTGTACAAAATGACTGGAGGATAGCTAATGTGACGCCAATTTTTAAAAAGGGCTCCAGAGGTGACCCTGGCAATTATAGGCAGGTAAGCCTGACTTCAGTACTGGGCAAACTGGTTGACACTATACTAAAGAACAAAATTGTCAGACACATAGGTGAACATAATTTGTTGGGGAAGAGTCAACATGGTTTTTGTAAAGGGAAATCATGCCTCACCAATCTACTAGAATTCTTTGAGGGGCTCAATAAGCATGTGGACAAGGGGGATCCTGTGGATATAGTATATTTAGATTTTCAGAAGGCCTTTGACAAGGTCCCTCACCAAAGGCTCTTAAGCAAAGTAAGCAGTCATGGAATAGGAGGGAAGGTCCTCTCATGGACTGGTAACTGGTTAAAAGATAGGAGAAAAGGAGTAGGAATAAATGGTCAGTTTTCAGAATGGAGAGAGGTAAATAGTGGTGTCCCCCAAGGGTCTGTACTGGGCCCAGTCCTATTCAACATATTCATAAATGATCTGGAAAAAGGGGTAACCAGTGAGGTGGCAACATTTGCAGATGATACAAAACTACTCAAGATAGTTAAGTCCCAGACAGACTGCGAAGAGCTACAAAAGGATCTCTCAAAACTGGGTGACTGGGCAACAAAATGGCAGATGAAATTTAGTGTTGATAAATGCAAAGTAATGCACATTGGAAAACATAATCCCAGCTAGACATATAAAATGATGGGGTCTAAATTAGCTGTTACCATTCAAGAAAGAGATCTTGGAGTCGTTGTGGATAGCTCTCTAAAAACATCCACTCAATGTGCAGCGGCAGTCAAAAAAGCGAACAGAATGTTGGGACTCATTAAGAAAGGGATAGATAATAAGACAGAAAATATCATATTGCCTCTATATAAATCCATGGTATACCCACATCTTGAATACTG
>NW_020696829.1:0-13919 GCF_002925995.2 Terrapene triunguis
CTTATGTGGATTGGAGCATTCCAAGATGCATTGGTCCTTAACTGCTTCTTGATTGGGCACTTAACTTTGCAAATTCCTTTCTAAAGAAGCTGACCATATGCCTTACAAAGTTAACTTAGAAATCAAGAAAGTACACAGCCAATATTCATAACTTCAAGTACAAAAATGTTACATGCATGCAAATAGGAGGAATGTATTCAGTAGATCATAACCTTTACAGGGATATGTTACATGGCATATGGAACATGAAACATATTCCAGTTATGTCATATATACATTCATAAACATATTCCATAAAGCCTTATGGGGGTCACTGTTACAACATCACTGGGCTGTATGCACTGGGCAGAGTTCCAGGCAGCATGTGGTCCCTGGTAAACCAGCAAGAGAAGGCTGAAAACTGAGCTGTGTAGAAACCTGCTTTTGTGGCTGTAGTTTTTAGCTCCTCCTATTTAAGAAGGACTGAAATTCCACTTATCACGACACACAAATAGCCTCACTGCATCTAACACAACGCAGAGAAGCAATGCCAGTTCATGGTCAGAGCAATGGTGCTGTGGGGAGGCTGGGTCAGGATTCCCGATTCCTGTTCTCAGCTCTCCCACCGACTCATTGTGTGGCCTTGAGTAAATCACTTTAATGCAGCATGGCTCAGTCCATCGATAACATGGGGATAATGCTGCCTAGCAGCCGAGCTAAGGAGATTCTAGATGTAGTGATCAAAAGCATCATGCAGAGCGTATGTTAGACTCAGCTTCACTTTTCAGCTTCAGCCCCAGGGCAATGGGTGCCCTGTAGTTCCAGATAAGGTGCCGTGTACATGTGTAAATAGCTGGCTAATGGTAGGTGTGCTGTTTATCTCCCTCCTTGTGAGCCACCGAAACCACCCCAGCCTCTGCCCAGCATCCCTCCTTCCCAGCTAACACAGGGGTTATCCTTCCGCCTCTCTCAGCTGTTGTCCTCCTCACTTCAATGCTGATCCACAGCCCTGCCCCCAAGGCCTGGCTTACAGCAAAGGTCTCCCAGCCCATAACCATTTCAGGGACCCTGCTTGCTACAGGCTCCCAGTCAGGAGGAACAAAAGGGAACTAAAAGCTAAAGAAATAAGCCACACAAGGGTCTCTTCCCTCAGGACTTTGTAGCTGAGCTTTAGGGACAACAACCTGTATGATGCACAGTCTTGCCTGCCTGCAACACAATCCTGCTCCCAACCTGCTGCTTCTTTTACAGGGATTCCTGGCTTCCCTCTCCACTTCTCATCTGCCTGTTGGCCCCAACACTGAATCCTTGCTGCACTCACTGCAGGCTCCTTGTCAGCCTGAAACAGCTCCTGTCCCAGCCCCGAAGCAGAGGCAGTGCAGCTGGCAGGGGGGAGGGATGTGGAGATGATCCAGCAAGTGTAAGGGGTTGGGGAGGAAAGGAGCTAGCAACAGGGCTGTGGCTTTGGGGAAAGAGGCAGAACAGAGGTGTATTGTTGAGGGAAGAGGTGGAGAAGGAAGCGGGGACTTGTGAGAATACTTAGGAGTGGGGGAGGGGGCAGGACCTTGGGGAACAGGCGGGAAAGGGCACATGGACTCAGTGCTCCAGTTACCAGCAATTAGAAAGGTGGCAATCCTGTAAGTTAGTGAGTTAGCACGGAACTCAATCTCAGAGTCAGAGCCTGAGGAGAAACAATTAGGCCCCTTCATGAGTAAAGACCCGGAGCAGCCTGCCCCAAATCTGTTTGGTCCTCACCCCATAGATGATAGGGTTTAGTGTGGGGGGCATCAAGTGGTACACACTGGCAATGAGAACATGGAAATACCCAGGCACATTCTGGCCAAACCGGTACATGAGGGAGATGAAGAGCGCTGGGATGTAAAAGATTAAAATGACAAAGAGGTGGGAGACGCAGGTCCCAAAAGTCTTGAGCCGGGCGTCCTTTGTGGGGAGGCTGAAGATGGCCTTGAGGATCTGGATATAGGACATGGTGATAAAAATCACATCCAGACCCCTCACACAGAATAGCACAAAGAGGCCATAATAACTACTGGCTCGGATGTCGGCGCAGGCCAGATTCACCACGGCTATATGCGCGCAGTACGGCTGGGGGATGATGTTGGTTCTGCAATATGGCCAGTGCCTTGCCAGGAGGACAGAGGGCAGTACAAGCATGCCACCACGCAGCACCACAGCCAGGCCAATCTTGGCCACAACGGGGTTTGTCAGGATGGTGGAATGTCTCAGGGGGTCGCAGATGGCTACGTAGCGATCCAAAGCCATGGCTACTAGGATCCCAGACTCCATTTCTAAGAAGCAGTGAATAAAGTACATCTGGGTGAGGCAGGCACTGAAATCGATCTCCCTGGAATTGAACCAGAAGATGCTCAGCATTTTGGGCAGGGTTGACGTAGTTAGGATGAGGTCAGTGACAGCCAACATGCAGAGGAAATAGTACATGGGCCCATGGAGGCTCGGCTCTGTCTTCACAATGAACAGGATGGTGAAGTTCCCCAAGATGGCTATGGCGTACATGGTGCAGAAGAGGATGGAGATCCAGACATGGGCTGCCTCCAGGCCAGGAATGCCCAGCAGGATGAAGGTGGAGGGGTTGGTGAAGTCGGTTGTGTTGGAATCTGACATAGAGTAGGGGAGAAGGTGTCCAACTCTGAGGCAGAAAGGTGTCTCCTACATGTACCGTACGTTCCCCTGACTTCCTGTATGTGCCCAGGGTCTAGGGTGATGGTCGCAGTACAAATGCCTGGATGGAGAGAAAATGTTAATTGGAGACACTACATGTACTACTGGAGGCCATTCTAATGGGTGAAGCAGATTGGTTGCTCTTCACACAATGAAAAATGATATTTTCATTATTCAGATATATGAATTATGAACACATGACCCTACAAATACCAATTCCATATTTTATGGTGATCCCTTCCTCAATAATTCCTATTCATTGTGGTTTGGGAAACATTAATAGGCACCAGTAGGAAACACGAGTGTGGATACTGGTTATCCATCATTGTTCCTTAATGCAGTGAAACCCAGAATAGAGAGTCCATTCTGTAGGGAGTTCTCCATTCATCCGGTTGCTCAAAATCTGAGAGTTGAAAAAACCCCAAAGGTTTGATAAACATATACCAGAGCGAAACATCCCAACTAGAACACAGGGGAAAGACCTGGGCATCATTGATTGCAGCTCAATGGAAACACCTGCTCATTTGCAGTAGTGGCTAAAACAAAGACAATGATGGGATGACTAAGAAATGGGATGGAGAATACCCTGTTCTGGACATGTGCTCAGTTTTGGACACCCAGTCTCTCTAAAGGATATAGCAAATAGAAAGGGGTTTTCTGAGATATGCTATGAGAATGGGAGAGGCAATCATATGCGGATTGAAAAGTCTGGGACAGTTTAGTTTATAGAAGAGACAAAGAAGGGGGCTTATGATAGAGGATAGGAAAATAAAGAACGGAACTGATTACATTCAAATGGACAAAGAGAAAACAGTTCCCAAACAGTAATATCTATGGACACTTGGTGCTTCAAAAGGGCTAATTCTCCTAAGCTGAAGCAAATTATCAGCAAAACTGATTGGGAGGAAAAATTTCGAGAGAAAAATGTGCATGAGAATTGGGTGTTCTTTATGAAACGTTTATTATATAGCTAAGAAGCCACAATTCTACAGTCAAGCATGTAGACAACTTTGGCTAAAAACTCTGTTCAGTGGCAAAGTGAGGGCAACAGTTGGGGGGGGAAAGCACTCTATCTATCTATCTATCTATCTATCTATCTATCTATCTATCTACACACTCACACACACACATACACACAAATAACTGACTCTGTAATCTAGTGGAGAAAGGCAGAGTATGGCCCAATGTCTGGAACATGAAGCCAGACAAATTCCAGCTGGAAATAAGGGTGATTAATATTTGTAATGAACTGCAAAGGGAAGTGATGGATTCTGCAGCACCTCATGTCTATAGATCCAGACTGGTTATTTTTTCTGGAAGATCTGCTTGAGGACTTGTCTACACTTAAAATGCTACAGTAGTGCTGCCTTAGTAGTTCAGTGTAGACACTACTTACACCTACCGCAGGAGTTCTCGCATAAGCGTAGATAATCCACCTCCCCAAGATGCAGTAGCTAAGTGGATACAAAAATTCTTCCATCGACCGCATGCCATGTATATCAGGATTAGGCTGATATACCTACAGCTCTCACGGGTTTGGATTTTTTTGCTGTTGCAAAAAAAAGCAAATGCAATTTTTGGATGCATTAGCAGAGGCATAGCATGCAAGTCAAAGGAGGTGATAGTGCCGCTGCACTGGGTGCTGGTTTGGCCTGAGCTGGAGTACTGTGTCTAATTTTGGTCACCAATGTATAGGAAGGATGTAGAGAAACTGGAAATGACCAGAAGCAAGTGACAAAAATAATGAAAGGGAGAGAATTCAAGCCATATGACCAAAGGCTGAAGGAACTGGGTATGTTTAGTTTGGAAAAGAGGAGATTGAGGGGGACATTCCAGCAGTCTTCAAATACTTGAATGGCTGTCATAAAAAAGATAGAGAAAAGTTGTTCACTCTTCCCACACAGGGCAGGACAAGAGGCAATGGGTTCAAATCACAGCATAGCAGATTTAGATTAAATCTCAGGATAAACTCCCTAAATGTAGGAACAGGAGGATAATGGAACCAATGCCTAGGGAAATCGTGGAGGCTCCTTTACTGCAGGTTTTCTAAAGGAGGCTGGACAGTCATCTGTCCTGGATGGCTTAAACACAACAAATCCTGCATCTTGGCAGGGGGTTAGATTAGCTAACTATTGCGGTTCCTTCTCACCCTGTGGCTGTATGATTCTGTGATATAAAACCCCTGTGTAGACCAGGCCTTAGTCAAACACAAGTCATTGGGCTCAATGCAGGGGCACCTGGATGAAATTTAATGCCCTTTGTTATACAGGAATTCAGACTGGACGATCTAACGGTCCTTTCTGGCCTCATACCCTATGAATCTATTGATAAAGAAAATGGGTCAGGCATTCATATTTACTCTTATAATTGTTTGAGTGAGGAGCCCAAGCACGTCCATGGAGACAGAAGTCAGGTAACAGCCCCTGGTCCCCCGTTAACAACCAGAGCCCTGAGGTCTTTACTCAGTTCTTACTCCAAAGGGAGTTTTGCCTCATTGGGGCCAAGGTAAACTGCAGGCCAGGGCCTCAGAATTTGGCCCTGTATTGTACATCTACTGACACATTTCATCCTGAAGGATCCACTGTGGCACTGAAATGCAGCCACCTTGGGGCTGGAGGCCATCAGCCCGGGAGAGCACAGCAAAGAGGGACATTTTAACCAATGATACTGACGCAAACTTATCCCCTCTGGCAAGGGCCCTTGGATGTTTAATGGCTGTGCAGGGTGGAAAGGACCACACACCTAATATTTATCCCACCATGCCCACTTTTTACTGGGTTTGTCAAGCAGGTGAGCTCCTCAGCAAGAGATGGGTACCTGTGAATTCTTAGATGGAAGTGTCTTCCCCGGCAATCCCCCTCAGGTAGCCGTGTCCCACACGCCTCTCACCCCAGCATCTGCAGCAACATCGCACACCGAGAGCTGACACGGAGATGTGCACCATTTATAATATAGCTCTGTGCAATCCCAGGGGGGTTCGCTCAGCCTCTAGCGGGTAACCGAGAATCTGAATGTAAACAGGCTGGAGACAAGCCTGTCTGGGCTTCTGTGCTCTTTATCCAGCTTTAGGAGTAAACAGTAATTAAGGGACCTTCCCAAAGGGAGATGAGAACTCTGGGGCTCTGTGCTGAGTCAGAGAGGAATTGGCTGCTCTGGGCATTTGTGTATATTTACAAATTATAGTTGATTAGTAGGAAAACTAGTGATAATTCTTAAAACTCCATGTGGTCTGATACCCTGTAAATTCCTAGGTGGGATGGGTAGGTACAAGACAGACATACCTATGGAATGATGCCTGAGGAGAGACACAAGCACTTTCTTCAGGCACACAGGTCTGTTGCTAAGGGATCAGAGATCATTCATTCTCACCAGTAATATCAATGTGATATATGCCATTATGTGCCAGCCATGTCCCTCTGCCATGTACATTGGCCAAACCGAACAATCTCTACCCAAAAGAATAAATGAACACAAATCTGACATCAGGAATCATAACATTCAAAACCAGTAGGAGAACACTTCAATCTCTCTGGTCACTCAGTAACAGACATCAAAGTGGCAATTCTTCAAGAACAAATCTTCAAAAACAGACTCCAGCGTGAATCTGCAGAACTGGAATTAATTTGCAAACTAGATACCATCAGATTAGGCCTGAATAAAGACTGGGAGTGGTTGGGTCATTACAAAACCTAAACTTAATTTTCCCAATACTAATTTCTCCCTATTGTTACTCACACCTTCTTGTCAACTGTCTGTAATGGGCCACTCTCTTATCACTTCAAAAGTTATTTCCCCTCCCTTGGAATCCTGCTGTTAATTGATTTATCTCATTAGACTGTGGGTGGTCAAGCACCCCATATCCTTTCATGTATTTATACCTGCTCCTGTAGCTTTCATTCCATGCATCTGAGGAAGTGGGTTCTAGCCCACAAAAGCTTTTTCCCAAATAAATTTGTTAGTCTCTAAGGTGCCACAAGGGCTCCTCGTGTCTTTTTCTTTTTCTTTTTTTTTTTTTGCTGATACAGACTAACATGGCTACCACTGAAACCTATCAACATACAGTGCAGCACCTTCAATTGAAGGATGTTCAAAAAACCTAGCAACGGAAAGTCACTATGAGCATAGCCCCATTAAACAGATAGGTAAACTGAGGCACAGGGGAAGTTATTTGGCCAAGGTCACACAGAGATTGAGTGGCAGGATGACAAACAGAACCCAGGTGTCCTGAATTCCTTGCCATAACCACGATCTCTCTGTCATGCCAGAGGGAAATCGACTACCACTCTGGCAGGGACTCTTCGTTGGGAGGGATGCAGAGGAAAGGCTGGAAGAGGGAGCCTGAGCCTTCACCATCCTCTCAAGGTGAATCTGAGGTTTTCAGAACTAGCTGGAGGTTGTGAGCTCCCCACTCCTGTGAAGTGTGAACTCCAGGACTCCACTTCTGCTCCCATTCAGAAACCTGCCAATGGATCCCACCCACTGGGGTCACCTCGGGGGAACAGACTTAGTAAAAGCGACACCAACAAAATGTTCCTTTGGATAGAGGATGTGACAAAGTGTTTTTTTTTCACCTTGTTATGTTGCATTTGAGTCTTACTGTCCTGTACTAATACTGTGGGTGCCTCAGTTTCCCTGTGTACTGCACCAATGACTAGCTGGTGGGAATTGGGTGTGTTAATTTTGCTGAGGCTCTTGGGCCAGAGGTGGCTGCTCAGCTGCCTGCACATAGGAAATGGATGGTGCCCTTCATAACCTGAGACCTAGGAGGGAGATGTGAGCAGAAGACACTTTGCTCAGGAAGCAGAACTGGCTGCTGTTTGTGGGCTCCCCGCTCCTGTGAGGTGTGAACTCTGGGACTCCACTTCCGCTCCCACTCAGAAACCTGCCAACGCATCACAGTCACTGGGGTCACTTCGGGGAACAAACTCAGGAAAAGCAACACCAATAAACTGTTCCTGTGGATACAGTGCAGCTGGGAGCCTGCCTGGGGACAGAAGCCTTGCCCTTCCCCCAAAGCTGCCATGGAACAAGGGACGGGGGGTTAGAAGCAGGATAGAGACTGGATTCGTGTTTGCATTGGATTTGTTCTCTCCCTTTTGGTTCATTTCCTCCCAGTCTCTCCCAGGTGAAATTGAAATCTAATGTTCCCTGCTCAGTCAGACTTTCCAGTACTGCCCCAGCTGGAGGGCGCTTGGATTCCCACAGTTGGACTCTCTGCCTGCTCATCTGGCTAATCGGGGTATTTCTCTGGTGCTGAGTATTTCTCCAATGCAGGGCACCAGAGTTTTTAAGCACTGCAATGAGACTGAATGAATTCTCCTGCAAAGGGCAACAGGAGTGTCCTGTCCACCTGTATTCAAGTTACTAACACTCTGTAGCTGGCCAGCATGGTTTGTCCTTCATCTGTCACTAAAGGCAAAGTGGGGCGGGGCGGGGGGGGGGAAGGAACCATGCTTTGGCTGGATTATTGTGTTGATTATTTATGATCATTATTTGTTTTGTGGAAACCTGCAGAGGCCCCGCTCCAGTTACGGGCCCTTTGCAAACACTGAATGAGAAACAAACCCTGCCCCAAGGAGCTTATCAATCAAATTAAGACAAGACACAGCTACTGTGTGCAACAAACCAGAAAGGGGCTTGTCATAAACAGATAGTTAAGGGTTAATGGCACTTTTACCTGTAAAGGGTTAAGAAGTTCACCTAGCCTAGCTGACACCTGACCAGGGGAACCAATGGGAGGACAAGATGGTTCAAAGGGAAGGAGGGAAGTTCCCTTTGTCTAAGTCAGAGTTTCACTTTGGACCAGAGTGGGAAAGCTCCAGAATTCAGCCTCTTATTAAGTAGTGAGTATTAGTGAAGGAAATAAATAGATTTATGTTTATTTCTTTGTGACCTGTCTTCTGCAATTAGAGGTTTCATAACTATAAAGGGAAGGGTAACAGCTCTCCTGGGTACAGTACTAAAATCCCTCCTGGCCAGAGACTCCAAAATCCTTTTACCTGTAAAGGGTTAAGAAGCTCGGGTGACCTGGCTGACACCTGACCCAAAGGACCAATAAGGGGACAAGATACTTTCAAATCTTGGGGGGGGGGGGAAGGTTTTTGTTTGTGCTCTTTGTTTGGGAAGTTGTTCGCTCTTGGGACTGAGAGGGACCAGACATCAATCCAGGTTCTCCCCATCTTTCCAAACAAGTCTCTCATATTTCAAACTTGTAAGTAAAAAGCCAGGCAAGGCGTCTTAGTTTTACTTTGTTTTCTCAACTTGTAAATGTACCTTTTACCAGAGTGTTTATCTTTGTTTGCTGTACTTTGAACCTGAGACTAGAGGGGGGTCCTCTGAGCTCTTTAAGTTTGATTACCCTGTAAAGTTATTTTCCATACTGATTTTACAGAGATGATTTTTACCTTTTTCTTTAATTAAAAGCCTTCTTTTTAAGAACCTGATTGATTTCTCCTTGTTTTAAGTTCCAAGGGGGTTTGGATCTGTATTCACCAGGAGTTGGTGAAAGGAGGGTGGGAGGAAGGAGGGGGGATGGTTAATTTCTCCTTGTTTTAAGTTCCAAGGGGTATGGATCTGTATTCACCAGGGAATTGGTGAAAGGTTTCTCAAAGCTTCCCAGGGAAGGGAATTAGCTTGTGGGAATGGTGGCAGCAGACCAGATCTAAGCTGGTAGTTAAGCTTAGAAATCTTCATGCAGGCCCCCACACTTGTACCCTAAAGTTCAAAGTGGGGATACAGCCTTGACAAGAGGAATCATCAAATTGGGTATTTGGGTATTCTTTGTGGAACTAAGTTTTTGCCCAGGAGAACATCCTCTGTGTTTGGAATCTGTTGTCTGTGAGAGTAGCTGGTATGCTAATCTCTCCCAGAGGGTTTTATTTTACCTTTCTTTTCTTTAACTAAAAGCCTTTTTTTATAACCAGATTGATTTTTCCTTGTGTTTTAGATCCAAGGGGGTTGGATCTGGATCCACCAGGAGTTGGTGGGAGAGAGGAGGGGGGATGGTTAATTTCTCCTTGTTTTAAGATCCAAGGGGTTTGGATCTGTGTTCACCAGGAAATTGGTGAAGAGTCTCTCAAGGCTACCCAGGGAAGGGAATTAGTGCTTGGGAGTGGTGGCAGCCAGACCAGATCTAAGCTGTTAATTGAGCTTAGAGCCTCTCATGCAGGTCCCCCACATCTGTACCCTAAAGTTCAGAGTGGGGAAGTAACCTTGACAGGGGTAGATGGGGAGATGGGGGAGGAAGAGCACTGAGAATGGGTGGGTACATAGGCTGCTGGGTGGGTGTGAGACAGCTGAAATGCACAGCCCTGCCCTGGCTGTTAGAAGTGTGTCCTGGGCTTTTAAGAGCAGAACACATATTCTGGGGAGCTAAACTGGGACTAGCGAGAATGGGCCATTGAGTGGGGGCAGTACAGGACACACAGCTGGAAGCGCGTGGCTCTCCATTAGCTTTTGTAACTCTGCTTTAGTTCTAATCACACCTCCTTCTTCGAGTGCAGACTGAGCCTCCTTCTCATGAATTCCCAAGACAACCCCTGGTACCAGAGGGGAGACCAGAGGAGAGGGCAGAGAAATGAGGACTGTGGTGAAAGAATGAAGGAGCAATCCTGGAGATGGAAAAACTGAAAGCCCCCAAGGAGTTGAAACTCTTGGATAAGGCAGGAGACTCCAGGAAGTGATTCAGACAGAGCTTTGAGATACATTTATGCAAGAGGCTGGGTTTGGTGAGAAAGACCAGCTGAAAATCACAATCTTGAACATTTCATGACTTGGGACAGTGGGAGTCTTTACTAACCTGCAACTCAGGCTTTGTCTACACTAGCACTTTTGTCGGTCAGGGGTGTAAAAAACACCCCCGTGACCGCAAAGGCACCAGTTTGGACAGCACTGCAGGAGACAGTCATTGGGTTGGTTTAATTATGCTGTCAAGAGAACTCTCTCCCATCGGTATAGAGGGGCTACACGGGAGACCTTGCAGCAGCACAGGTGGTAGTGTAGACATAGCCTCAGTCAGGCAGACAGTTTATTACAGTTTTGCAGAAATTTGAAGAGCCTTGTGTACCGCAAAATAGCAAAACACTTGAAGGGTAAAAGTTTCCCCTTAGAAGAGAAAAGTAAGGTGAGTCCTTTGAAGAATTTCTAACTGATGTAATCAGGTGAACGGTCCTGCTCCTGTGGGGAATTTTTCTGGCTTATACATGACCCTGGTGGAATGGGATAGTGAAAGGATCTGAGTCCTCACTCCCACTCCCTTTACTCAGAGGCCTGCCTGACCTTGAGGACTCCCCTTCCACTCCCCTGTGTGGCAGAGTCCTCGTAACCCAACAAGGCTCGGCCCAGGATTCCTGGGGAGCTCGACGCCCAACCTTGTCGTGGTCACCTAGGAGAGGGGCTAGGATGTCCCCACTCTGGGGTGCTCTCTACACTCTGGACACTTCTCTGATCCACTGAACATCGCATATACACCTCTACCTTGATAGAACGCTGTCCTCGGGAGCCAAAAATCTTACCGCGTTATAGGTGAAACCGTGTTATATCGAACTTGCTTTGATCCACTGGAGTGCGCAGCCCCGCCCCCCCAGAGCCCTGCTTTACCGCATTATATCCGAATTCGTGTTATATCGGGTCGTGTTGTATCTAGGTAGCAGTGTAGTTCAAGCAAATAGAATTCATTAAAATGAAATCAATAAAAAAAAATAAGGAAAAAATGGGAAAAGGTAAATGAAAACATGTTACTGTGCTATATGGCATGGGGGAACTCCAAACAGCTATCTCTAGAATGTCAGGGCAGTTCACAGTCTGTCCCTCACATGTCCCAGGTCTCCTGCCCAGGCCCTGCGGTGCTGCAGGGAAGCCACAAGTCAAACACTTGCTCTGGCAGTGGCCACACTCCCTCAGGATCTAGGTGGCAGGACCCATTTTCCCAGTGTCGGCCCTCCGATTGTGGTTATGATCCCCCTCCAAGTCTTGGCTGAGGGTGTCTCCCTGTGCTTGGTCCATTGCCCTGGGTCTCCTCTCGCTCTGCCCAGCTGCTCACCACACCCACCTCTGGACTGCTCCAGCTTCAGCTTCACTCTGCCTCAGCACTGCTGCTCCTGCTTTGCCTCCAGTGAAGCTCCCTGGGCTGCTTCTCTGGTATCTCTGGTTCTGGTTCCTGCAGCTCTGCTCCCAGCACCACTCTGGCCCATGCAGCCCCAGCTCACACGCTGGATGGGATTTCTGGCCTCTTGATTCCCTCGTTAGTCTGCTTGCCCTGTCAATAGGGCTGACCTGGAGCATTGGCCTCAACTGATTTCCCATCGACCCTTTCTTTTGGTACTGGGAAATGGCCAACCAACTTCCCACTAAGGTTTAGTAAGGGGGCAATAGTCCCCTTACACATGACTGCAGTCCAGACAGGAGGTGATGGAGACCTATAGAACTGAGGCCAGGTCATCATGCACAAGGATGGGATAGAGCCTCCTAGTTAACCAGAGATAGTAGAAAGCATTACTCACAGACACGTCTATGAGAGAGCTCAGCGTCAGCAAGGCATCCAAGAGCCCTCCTAGTCTATGGACTGAATTGTCCAGGTGTGGGTGTGAACCTTCAGCCAGGATGCTTCAGCATGGTGGTCAACCTTCAAAATGCATTGCTCTGCCCACCAGCATCACGTCTGTCTTGCTTAGCTTCAGCTTCAGCCAGCTGTTCCATCCAAGAACTGGGCCATGGTGGTGATACTGGTTTGGTCATATGGAAAGGATAGAAGGAGATCGGTGTCACCTGCATACTGTTTGCATTTGAGTCCATGTTGTATGACAAGTTCACATAGAGGCCCATGGAGATGTTGAAAAGCCCCAGAGAGAGAACTGATCCTTGTGGGATTCCACCAGGGAGGCGTCTAGTGCTGGAGGTGCAGTTTCCCATCACTGCTAATTGGGTGAATCCATCCAAGAAGGATTCAGACCATTTTACTGCATCCCTCTGGACTGCTGCTGCCTCTGAGGTTAGACAGCAGTATCTCATTTTCAAAAGGGTCAAATAATACAAAGAGGTCCAGGAGTCTGAGCATGGATGTCTGCCCCCGGCCATTGATAGGAGGAGATCATCCATCAGTGCCTCTAAAGCAGGGAAAGTGGATAGCAATTGATAGAAATTAGAAGTTATAAAATATAGAAAATGGATAAGGGAAGCAAAAGACACCAGAGACAAATCCATGGCTAGCAGGGCTGATGGAAAATAATAAGATTTTTTTAGTATATTAGAAACAAAGGAAATCCTAATAGTGGTATAGGCCTTACTAGATGGAAATGGTAATACAGTTAATAGTGATGAACACAGGGCAAAAATGTTCAATAAAGCTTTCCGTGATGTATTTGGAAAGAGGTACATGATGCACTCAGATCACTTGAATTTCTTTCCAGTCCACTGGTAACTATGGGGAATGGTAAAGAGCACTACTAGGGATCAATATTTTTGATCAATATTTTTAAATCAGCAGGCCCAGATATCTCGCGCCCAAAGAGTCTAAAAACTAGAAAACAGAGATATCCTGTATTATGCCAGTATTCAAAACATGTGATATGGGTATTAAATGGCAGTTAGCTTGATATCAGTTCTGGGCATAATTATGAAATGTGGATAGGGGATTTAGTCAATAAAGAATTTCAGGGTAGAACCACAATTAATGCCTTTTTTAGGTGACAACAAAATTTTGGTGACAAAGGGAACTGGGAAGATGTAATAGATTTAGACCATTGCAAGTTGATTGACCTAGTACTGCATGTCATTAAGATTAATTAACTAGTGCTAGACAGTATCACCAGGGGAAAGTCGATCTTACTTGCTTACTTTTCTTAAGAGCCTTTTGTGAGAGACCTTGTCAAAGGCTTTGTGAAAACCTAAGTACACTATATCCATGGATCACCCTTGTCCATATTGTTAGCAGAATGTGAAGTAAATAGGGTAAAGATAAACAATAATAATCTTGCTTCTGGCCTTGCTTTTAGTTTAAACAGGTTGAATAGGCAAGAAAGAGAAAGTAAATGAAAGCATCATGCCGCACTCCCCTTCTCCCCCACAACCCACAGCCGGTAGCCTGGCCTTTCAGTAACAAGATAAGGGGCTAATCAAGTAGCTGGAAGTTCTGAGGAGGAGACACAATGTCTCCAAGAAAGCGACCTTGGCCAAAAGTATCCCCGCTCCTTATCGCTCCCATCAGGTACAAAAGAGGTGGTCTCATCGCCCCTAGACTCAAG
>NW_020696830.1:0-5936 GCF_002925995.2 Terrapene triunguis
GTGTGCCAGTAATACATTTTAATGTTTTTAGAAGGTCTCTTTCTATAAGTCTATAATATATAACTAAATTATTGGTTTCAGAGTAGCAGCCGTGTTAGTCTGTATCCGCAAAAAGAACAGGAGTACTTGTGGCACCTTAGAGACTAACAAATTTATTAGAGCATAAGCTTTCGTGGGCTACAACCCACTTCTTCGTATGTAAAGTAAATAAGGTTTTTTAAGTGTTTAAGAAGCTTCATTTAAAATTAAATTAAAATGCAGAGCCCCCCGGACCGGTGGCCAGGATCCGGGCAGTGTGAGTGCCACTGAAAAATCAGCTCACGTGCCGCTTTCGGCGCACGTGCCATAGGTTGCCTACCCCTGAGTTAATACATTACAACTTCATACTTCCAGTTCTCCTTGTTTATTCCCTACACTCCTTGTATTTGTATATAGACCTCTAAGATGTTGAGCAAATTCCTACACGGATATCCCCCTGTTGCGCCTATGACCCTATTGTAATTTTCCAGGTCTCCCCCCTCATCCCTTCTAATATCTAGCCCTCTGTTAAGGTCTCCTTTTTAAAGATTCATACCTAGGAATGTGCCAGGGCCATTTGAAGAAGAAATGAAGGTCACTCCTCTGTAAACAGAGATCTTCAAGCTGGACTCTGCACATTCACACTCACCACACACCTTCCCTTGAGTCTTAGTTCCAACTCTGGATACGAGTGGGCAGTGGAAGATTCGAGGTGACTGGTGCACCATGTCCCCTTTTATAGCCACTACCTCGGAATCTTCAGAGCCGCGACGACACGGAAAATGGTAGCAGTGCCCATCGGATTGCTTTTACAAAGTTCCATTGGTTCAATCTGTACAGTCAGTGCATCCAACTCGCTTTGGTTCTTTTGAAAATTCCCTGTCTCAGTAACTCACCCAAGGTCAGAGAGAGAGAGAACGAACACCACTCGGAACACAAGTACAAACCCTGCCCTTCATGAAACACACCACACACTGTCCATGCCCATACAGAAATAAATCTTAATACAAAGGAAGTTACTGCAAGAATCTTTGACCACGAACCTTCAACACACTCCACACAGTCTGAGAGACTCTTCTCCTCTGTAGCTCACAGACACACTAATATCAATGAAGTTGTGTGAAAAGACAGAAGAAATCTATTCTACATGGCTTTTAATATAATCAGGTAAAGTCAACAGCAGGGACCAAACTTCACTCCCTAGTTAAGGACAACTGCAGAAAGAAAAAAAACCTCCCACCATTTCTCATTAACAGGAGACACCCCCCCCCCCCATTACTACAGCACAGCTTGAAATATTTGATGCTTCTCTTAAACACCCCAGCTCCCAGAGTCATGTGATCATGCAAAAAAAAGCCCTCATGATTGCTAAAAAAATAAATAAATCCTAAAGCCTCAAAAAACCAGAAGGCAAACAAAAAGCCCTTAAAAATTAAGTCCTTTTTAAAAATTTGTTTTTGCAATGTGACTCCTGGTTTTTTGAGCTTTTGCGGTTGCCAATACTAATTTTCACAAGAGTTCTCAAATGGTTGAGCTATGCAGTGGACTCATTCTTCTGTTTAGGAACCTGGGGACCTCTTGTGGTGAAAAATGGTATTTATCATTAGCATTGGCTTATGCCTTATAGACACCAAAACCTCTCCTTGTAATCCCTAACAGCACTACAGATGGATGGAAACAGATCAGGGTTGGTGCTGTTTAAAAAAAAAATAAAATTGTTGTTTGATAAAGAGATAAAAGGGGCAAGGTCAGATATTTAACGGTATTTTGCCATTGCTGGCAAATGAACTCAGTGTTGCAATGGGATTTAGGCTAAGTGCCCAAATCCTTTGTGAAAAAAATCAGATTTAGGCTCCTAAATGCAGAGCACAGCAACACCTAAATACCTTTAAAACTCTGGGCTCTAGTGAGTAAGATACTGTCTTACTTCACAGGGCAAATTAACAAAGCTTCCTTGTAGCTCTGTAACTCTCACTTTGGTAAAGACACGCGGCCATAATCATTTGTCTCCATACAAGGGGCAGATTGGCTACAGCGTGGCCTCTCTCTCACGTAGACCAAGGAACCTGTACCCAGATTAAGGGTTGCATAGTAGGTGTATACAGATACAGAGCAGTACATGCCATTGCGATGATACTATCCTACACGTTGCAGTCAGAGGCCTGCTCCGGTTGAATCGTTTGCCTTTCCTGGCTACTTCGCTTGGATCGTTCTTTAAAAAGTTCTTGATCTTTTCTACCTGCCTTTTTTTTTAAAAAAAAATACCCCTCTAATTCTGTGTGCACCAGTAAGTCACATTTACTCATCTTTTCTATACCAAGATTTAGTTTGTGTATCACTATCAAAATATATCAACCAAATGAAGCTTTATAGGAATTGGAGGGAAATACTGTGCTGTAGACTAGGGTGGCCTTCAGTTGGCAAACCAATATGGTACATTTCAGGTCTAAAGAACAGGGATACAGATAAGGCTGCGATTTTCCATCGCAGGCTGCAAGAAGCAGAGCTGGTAATAACTGATGAAATGACTGCTGTATGTTGGTCTGGTTATTGGGATGTTTACTAGGATTATATTAGTTTACTTTAATAGGGGGTTGTAAGGGAAGACAAGCAAGAAGGGACAAGAAGAGCTCAAGATACATCTTCCTTCAGCAAAGACCACGGGTTGCTAAGGGACACTGCCTTTTAGCTGTGACGAGATTTCCACCTTCCCAGCCAACCTGCTAAACTAATTTAGTTCAGAAGGGCCAAAGCTCAGGAACACATGAGAATAAAAGGATTCTAGCCATTTAAAAAGGGTGTCTGTCAAGAGGAGGATTAAGATGAAGGCACCATTGGGGTATCTGAAGAAGTTAGGCCTGCCTAGGCTGCCATCAGGCAATGGTAAGCCAGTAGGCAAGATAGCCACATGTGTAGATTGTTCTAAAATCCTCTAACGGGTTTGTTTCCATTGTGAGATTGGTTGTAAGAAGGCTGGTTTAATCACTGGATACCAATGATCAGACTCCCACAGAGAAAAAAATGCAGGTATCTGTGCTCAGTGAAACCTGCTGGGTAAGCACAGCTGATAGACTGGTACCTGAGCCACAGCACCCTGCACAAGTGGGAGGTCTGTGGCATTGCACCCAGGAGAAGCAAAGGCATGAGGGTTGCACTGAGAGAGACCAGGAAGGGGACAGCGGTGCAGCTAGCCCTGTAACCATAACAGTCATTTTCATCCTGGTTACAAGTTCGTGGCATTGACCCAGAGGCTGGAACCAAAACCTTACACCTGAAACCCCCCCCATCCCTCCCCACACACTCTGGAGCAGCATGGATCTGGATCTAAGCTTCACAGCTGGGCCCAATCCTGCAAGGTGCTGAAAATCCTCAACCACCATTGAGTTCAATGCCCAGTGCAAATGGGGGCCCAGTGCTGGCTGGCGTTCCTAGGCAATACTGAAACACGAGTAATATAGCTAGTAATTTTTCCTATTTCTCTCTCTGGACTTTCTAAACACTATTATTCTAACGACAATAGGAGGGAAGTAGTCCTGCATATCACATGCATGATGAAATAGAGGTCCACTTTCCTACAAATAACACTCACTTATGCATACAGTTGACTTCCTCACGTAGCTTTGTGTTAACCTCTTAAGTGTGTCCTTGTAATATGCACCCTGTACAGCACAGAAGATAAATGGTGGAAATAAAAGGACAGAAGTCCCATACACAAGAAATGGGAGTTTGATTCTGCTCCTACAGCTGTCTTTCTATTGCAGAAACTTCTTCAAAAAGAAAGCCATTAGCATATTCTTTAGAATCTGTTTTTTCATCCTCAAAGCAATTTTTTTTAAAACCCATGTAAAGGCTTTTGTTTACAGCTACAATTAAACACTGATAACTATCTAACAATATCCCTTTGATGGGAAGTCAGACAATGTATCTCTCCTGTTTAAAATATCAAGCTTATCTATCCTCTCTGTCAATGGCTGCTTACATAATTAACTTGCCTTTGGCTATTAACATTACCTCTGTAAAGAACGTCTTCAGAGGAGTCCTTTTGCAGTGAGTTGTTACAGGCACGTCTCTTCTTGATGATGATCGAGATCTTGTTGATGATGATAAAAGACCAGGCTACGTTTGCAGAATGCAATGAAGTTTGATTCTATTTATGATATTGCAATTCTTCATCTCTGGCACATACTGGGAGACACAGCAGCATAATCTGAGATGGTGCCAGAATGAAGTAACTTAAGACTACTGGCAATTTTTGAACCATTATACAAGTTTAGAAAGCAGGATAGTCAAGGTGGTGTAACTGCCTAATTTGGACAACGTTCTACTAGTATAGAAGTGCTCTTATTGGTATTGCTTACTCTGTTAAGGGAAGAAATACCTTTATGCTGGATGCCTCCAAAGAGCATAACAGTGTGGAAGTAGAGGCAACTAGTGGATTTTTTTTTTAAAGACCGCTGTCCATGGTACTGACCGATATTGTCTCATACTTTACTTGTGCTCCACCATCTAGTGTCTCTTGTCTTATACTTGGGTTGGGGGAGGGACAGCCTTTTTGTCCTGTGTTTGTACAGTGCCCAGCACAATGGGGTTCTGGTCCAGGACTTGCAGCAAACTGTATCCACTCTAGGTGGTCGTACCACTTTACACTGGTTTCTATGGAAGTACGAAAACTGTATGTAACCAAACCCTAAGGCAGGAAGCTGTCCAAGAGCAGCACCGCAGTCAGTCTAAGCAGCATATAGTATACAGTGTCCATTGTAACGGCCACATGGGAGCATCGTTACCTCACACGAATAGCACTTAGAGCGCCAAGATTAGAATCGGGGCTTAAACACCTCAACATTTGGGCCTTTTTCAATAAGGTTGAGGTTCTACAACTCGTCCGCTCTTCCAGCGTCACCTCATTAATGTTCACAGAGTTGAATAGGCAATATTCCTCAGCTCCAACATTTATCAAGTCACAAACAACAGAAATGCTAGTCCACAAAGGGCTGAATTCATTCAAAGATGCTGAACTCCTCACAAGAAACGTCTGCTTTAGCTACCCGTCCCCGTGGTGGATTTCATCGCCTTCTAGGCCAACAGTTTCAAAGGCGTATTACTGTACCACATGCTGTGTACTATTAGCCTCCCGCACAGCAGTGTGCGCTCACGACCTTTGGGGAGAAGAAATACACATGCAGAGACGGACACCGGCATGTACAAACACAGCAGCCCCAAACACACTCAGACACTACCCCCCGCCCGGTGACCATGGACCACATGCAGACACCAGCCCCCTCCACCCCCAAACACAGCCCTCCTAGGCATACCTCACACCCCCCCCACACACACACACACACCCCAGCACCTGCCCATACACAGCAGCAGCCCCTCCCATGAATGAACGTACAAACACACACAGCCACAGCCCCCCCACCCACCATGCAGATACCATCCCCGCCCCAAACACAGCCGCAGCACACACACCCCCGACACACATGCAGACACCAGCCCCCCCCGCCCCAACGAACACAGCCACCCCACGAATGCACATGCTGACACCAGCTCACCCCCCCCGCCCCACACACACACACGAACACACGCACATGCTGACACCAGCTCCCCCGTGCACGGCGACACCAGCTCCCCCACCCCCCGTACACAGTCACACCTCCCCACGGATGGATGTGCTGATACCAGCCCCCCTCCCACAAAACAGCCACAGCCCCGCCACGGATGACTGTGCTGACACCAGCCCCCCCCAGCCCCAAACGTGTGCACAGACACCAGCCCCCCCCTCACAAACACAGCCACAGCCCCCCCTCTTGGACACGCACTCAGCCATCATTCCCGCTCTCCCCCCCCCTATATGAACAGAGACTTCCCCCTAAGGACAAGCACGCAGACACGGTCTATTTGCAAACATAGCCACCCCC
>NW_020696831.1:0-14752 GCF_002925995.2 Terrapene triunguis
CCAACTCAAGAAAGTGTTCCAACTCTGTGTCATGACGCTGTGGGTCTCGAATCTTGGTCCTCAGGGTTCCCAGTTGACTGTTGCCTCCCTGCTCCCACCCAGCGGCATGCTACTAATTGACTGAGAGAGACCATAAAACCTGAAGCTGCCAGGGAGGCCTCTGCTGGGCTCTGACTGGAGGAAAATGGGACATCTGATTTGTCAGAGTTTCCTATTGAAACCCAAAGAGAAACACAGGAAGTTGTCTGCACAACTGGGTTCTACCTGGCTGCTACATCTGACGCTGCTTTCCTACCTTGTTCCTTATCCTTGCGCCTGGTCTCCGACTCCGACCCTTGGCTCAACACCTGAATCTGACTCTGACGCTTATCTTCACTGCCGACTCTTGACTCCAACGCCAACCACTAGCCCTGACTGCCTAAATCTCAACCCTGACACACTATTCTAGAGGGATGTGGCTTGGAAAGCAATTTTGTTTTTCTGTCAGTTCTAGCCTTGGCTTCTTCTGAGATTGCTGGCAAAGCAGCTAGTTGTGATGGTGATTTTGGTGATATTTTTATTAGGAATGGAACTGAACAAGACTTTATGTTGGCTAGTAATTGTTAGATTGTCTTCAACTTTAAGTTTTGATATAAAGCATTTTATACCATATCCTAAATAAATACATAGTTGGGAAGGTCACCAAACAAAGCATTATAGTAAAATTATGTTTAAAGACAGAGCACCAGAAATATTATACCACAGCCATACAGTATATATTGAAAAGAAATTACATTTTAACAATATTTTGGTATATGAGAATGAGCCAGAAAGAGCTCATGGAAAACCCTTGTTAAAATTCTGCCACCTAACTAGAGGAGAAAGGTTTTAGGTAAAGCACTCCCTTTGATCATCACCCATTGCGAATACTGGAAAATCATCCATGCCAGAAATCTCTTGGGCTCAGAAAAAAATGGCAAAAGCACCAAAACACAGAGATTTCCAGAAGTGTCCTTGAGGAGCATACCTCCTGGAAATTGCCCCTCTCCACAAAGTCTTCACCCCACAATCCTTTACTGCAAATTATACATACTAAAGAGATTGCTATGTTATCACTCAGTATTTTTCTAGGAGCATTGTATGAAGAACTCCAGAGAAGCATACGTAATACAAGTTTGTTTGCCAAGAGATGCTGCCTCCTTCTTTGGTCATGTTCAGGAGAAAACAAGCTAATGAATTCCCCAAACCTTTCCTCCTCTCCACCCTCTGCAAGCACACACTGCCATGTCAGGTGAGATTTATCAGAGGCTAATGGAAATCTTTAGTGGGAGTCCCTTGTTAAAATATTGGTAGCACATCATTGATGTGAAGCTTCACCAGTGAAGCTGAACCAAATATGACATCCTAATTCTTAACCAGAGAACTCAAGTTAATTATTCAGACATGAAAATTTACCATGGAAGAGAACAGCTTGTTCATAAGCTGCTAAAGACCCATTAACAGAGCTCCTGTTTTATCCAAATTCAACTGAAGGAAATTTTGCTGCAATTCAATCATTCTTTTAGCTTATTACATTTCAAGTACTGTGACAGCATTTGCAATGCTAGGCTTTGAAGAGATGTTGAACTGGATGTTATCAACCTAGAAATGACAAACCACATCACGTTGATTAACAGAATTACCGAGAGGAAGAATAGAGATGTGATGCAGCAATAGACGTGATTGAGAACCTTGAGGGATCCTACAAAGAACTTCTGCAAAAGAGAGAGGAAATTTCCTTTTGATGCAAACAGGCATCTGTTTGGTAAAATAAGACTTAAACCTGTCATAGCAGTGCCAGTGGACCCTACATAACATTGTAAATGATTCATTAAGATAATATACTCTACAATCAACATTAACTGAAGCTCTCAAATAACCACCATTAAAACACAGTCAGATTGACTGCATTAATAAACCATTATAGAAACTCTGACAAGAACAGTATCTATGCTAAACATGACTGACATCTAGAATGATTTTCCATCAGAGGTGACTTGTCACTAAACAACAGTTTACCAGACATTATGCCTCTCCACACGTCCTCTTACTGGCCAAGATGCTGAGCTAAGATATTTACAGATTTTTTTTCTAATACTGCAGAAGACATCTAAATATTTATTTGACAATTTTAAATGAATTTTGACTTCATTTGTATCCTTTTAATATTCATTTTCTGCAAATATTCTTGAGAACAAGTTTACTGACAATTATTCAAAACAACAGAAAACTTGCAGCAAATATTGCAAAATATTATCAGAAAATTAATTTCAGATGTATAATCGTAAGTATTTGCAAAAGGAACACTCTTCCAATTAGCAGAGAAAAACAATGCCATGTGATTTATTTGTCCAGTAACAGTGGCTTGAAATTTTAATGGTGAATCCTCACAGTAAACTGATTATGAACAATCACCAGACCAAGAATTATTTTGGGAACAATGAATAAGTTTGTGAATGATTCCCAAAGAAAAAATGAGGCAAACTGGTCAAATGAATTTGCAGCATATTGTTTGCCCAGCTCTAATTGATAACAATGTTTTCTTTCTTTCTTCTTTACAATTCATTTTGCAATTGCAAGTGAATGAACAGAGGCAGTATTGGATGTAGAAGTAATTATAATTTTGGAATAGGGATCATTTTCAGCAGCCACTGTAGAAAGAGAGAGTTTAAAAGTCAATTTTGGTTTTTCAGAAGAGATGTCTGTGGTTTTTACTTAAATATAATTTCATGAACTTGATGCAAAAAACTGATGTAATTAATTACAACCAAACAAGTATCATGGAGCAGATCCTCAAGGAATCAATTCTGAAGCACTTAGAGGAGAGGAAAGTGATCAGGAACAGTCAGCATGGATTCACCAAGGGCAAGTCATACCTGACTAATGTAATTGCCTTCTATGAGGAGATAACTGGGTTTGTGGATGAGGGGAAAGCAGTGGACATGTTATTCCTTGACTTTAGCAAAGCTTTTGATACGGTCTCCCACAGTATTCTTGCCGGCAAGTTAAAGAAGTATGGGCTGGATGAATGGACTATAAGGTGGATAGGAAGCTGGCTAGATCGTCGGGCTCAACGGGTAGTGATCAGTGGCTCCATGTCTAGTTGGCAGCCGGTATCAAGCGGAGTGCCCCAAGGGTCGGTCCACTAAACTGGGAGGAGTGATAGATACACTGGAGGGTAGGGATAGGATACAGAGGGACCTAGACAAATTAGAGGATTGGGCCAAAAATCTCCTTCCTTAGAGGTTTTTAAGGTCAGGCTTGGCAAATCCCTGGCTGGGATGATTTAGTTGCGGATTGGTCCTGCTTTGAGCAGGGGGTTGGACTAGATGACCTCCTGAGGTCCCTTCCAACCCTGATATTCTATGATTTGATGAAGGTTGTTTTTTTAAGAGAGTTTCTAGTTTTGAGAGATCATTTTTGATCTTCTCTTGTTTGCTGTATAGGATGTTGATCAGGTTGTTCCGCAGTTTCTTTGAGAGTGTGTGGCACAATCTCTCACTATAGTCTGTGTGGTATGTTGATTGTAATGGATTTTTTACCTTCAGTCCTTTTGGTATTATGTCCATTTGTTTGCATTTGGAAAGCTGCTTTGAGATAGCTGGTAAAGCTTAAGCAGTAATCAGATCTTCTCCCCATCATTGTTAGTGCAGTAAATTCACTGTGCACTTTAAAAACTAAGTTTTATCAAAAACCCTTGGGTACTAGGAGCCTAAACCAAAAGTCCAGATCCAGACTGTGAATTATCTGAAGGAGAGACTTCCCAAACGTGGATGTAGATACTGTGTTATTTGCCTCAATAGGCCAAACCAAAACCCTAGATCTGAACACCCTTAATATTTTTTTCAGCATGAAGTGGAATCTTTAGCTGTCCGGTATTGGGTTTGTAAAATGGCTATGTGATGAAAACATACTCTTATATAATATATTATTTGGTCGATACATTAACTGAAAGCATCCTCAGTGATTGTTATTTACTGCCCTTATTCTATACCAGAAACCTCTGAACCTAATCTGTCATTTCAAAGAGCTTTGCTATAGAGAAGTGAGTGGAGGGTTTCAATTTTTCATAGATTTTTGACATTCTAAATCAAAAATTGTATTAAAGTAGGAAATATCTGTTCTAGTTTGCCATGAACTAATCAAAGAGGGAGCTTTAAATGGAACATATTAATACTTACCAGAGGTTTCTCACAAAAGCAATTTTCTTCATTTAAGAAATCTCTTTTCATCCTAGAATATTAAATATTAAATGCTCTCTACTTAGAAGGAATTGGGTTTGTCATAGAGCAGTAGCATTGTGGCATTTTAGAGACTTCTCCATTGCTAAAGGATAATTACAGTTTAATGACGGTGTGAACAGATTGCTAACTGCTGTGGTGAGGTTTCCATGCAGAAGAGAGGAGGAAAGAAAGATCTGAATCACCGTCAAAAGGGTTAAAGTCTGACAATGTCGGCGGGTGGTTGGCACGAAAGTACTTTTGGTTTATATACCAAATGTCATGACATTTTTGGATTGCTTTCATTTTTCTTGTGAGGTCTTGTTCTGGGCAGCAGTTTTATCACAAAATGCCATTGCATCACATGTATGCCATCTAATGTATGCAGTACTGTACTCTTATCAGCAGAGTGAAAGGATCCGTGCACACTCAAGGCTAGGGGAGAGGGCTGTACTAAGACATTAATACACATACGTAGCTAGCTGTGAATGTAGAACATACCTGCTTACTAAAGTCACTGGATCTACTAAAATGTATAGTATTACATCTGGGCATAGCACAGCCTGTGTGTTTCTTTAAACAAATCTATACAAAATTAATACACGTTTTAAAAAATATGTCATTGTATAATAGAATTTGCAGTTCTAAGGCCTCTTGCATCCATGAATCTCAACATGCTTTGGAAACATTAATAACCCTTCTTGCAATCCTGAGAAATAGCAAAATGCCTTGCCCAGTCTCTCACTAAGGCTGTGACAGAGCTGGGAAATAGACTCCAGACTCCCTGCATGGTGCTTGAATTTGTAGTGGTGCTAGTGGTTTGCCCGTGGGACATTAGTGAGGTTACTTGTGGACTGCCAGTTGGAGTTTCACCTCTTATAGCATAATGGATTTTTTGTAGTTCTGTTATAAACTGTTTTCATTGTAACATGTCAATGTATGCAGGATGATACCTCTGTGGTACCGGTGTTTTTAGATAACCCCTATTAATATGTGGGAATAATATCACTGTCATATTACCATGTGTCCCAACCCTGGTCAAGCTTGTCCTGCTGGATGCTCAACAGGCTGCCATGTTTGGATCTCAACACAGAACATGTGTATTTTTAAAATTTCCTTCGTCTGGGTTGACTCCAGCATTGTTGCTTCTTTGGGCCTCTCTAGAATGCTTCCTGGGCATAGATTGTCTGATATCCCTCCTCAGAAATGGGACCCTGCAGCCCAGCTGCCATAAGCTCCCAGGACCAATTCTGACTCCTCAAGATACTCCAGTAGCTCAAGCACACCCTTCCCCAGAGTCCCAATCTGTGGGCACTTTGGTTTACAGTTTACCCTTTCAAGGGACATGTGATAGGTGAAGCAAACAAACACAAGCTTTGCAAAAGGATTTCTAAAACAATTTCTCTTTATATTTCAGACTGCACTAGAGATGTACAGAGTGAGGTAAAACAATAAACATGTGAACACCATTCCTTTCTTCAGTTTTCTCCTCACTTTTAATCTGGGTCAATGTCCTTTCAAGATTCACATCTCCACTAGTAGGCTACTAAATTACTATTCTGCAGGTCATGGCTTCTCCTCCAGAACAGGAGTCTGTTTCTACTCCTGTAGTCAGTTTCTTACTGGTTCTGGTTTCTTCTAACCTCTTCTCCCTCTCTAGAATGGCCAGTGAGAGAACCTTCCTCAAACTACTGCCTCATCAGTTGTCTGGATACCCGCCCACCTGGGTGGACTGGTTCTTCTGCTCTGTAGCCACCTTATTGACCTATTTCAGAGTAGCAGCCGTGTTAGTCTGTATCCGCAAAAAGAACAGGAGTACTTGTGGCACCTTAGAGACTAACAAATTTATTTGAGCATAAGCTTTCATGGGCTACAGCCCACTTCTTCAGATGCATAGAATGGAACATATAGTAAGGAGATATATATATACATACAGAACATGAAAAGATGGAAGTAGCCATATCAACTCTAAGAGGCTAATTAATTAAGATGAGCAATTATCAGCAGGAGAAAAAAAACTTTTGTAGTGATCATCAAGATTTCCACTCCATACAGCTAAATTTAGTGCCTTGCATAATGACAGGTTTCAGAGTAGCAGCCGTGTTAGTCTGTATCCGCAAAAAGAACAGAACGCCACTAGCTGTCACCTTCTGCCCCCAACTAAAACCTCTCCAGCACATCATCAAAGATCTACAACCTATCCTGAAAGATGATGCAGTAGGAGAACAGTAACAGACTTAAAGGTAGCAATTTTGCAACAGAAAAGCTTCAAAAACAGACTCCAACAAGAAACTGCTGCACTTGAAGTAATATGCAAACTAGATACCATTAATTTAGGCTTGAATAGAGACTGGGAATGGCTGAATCATTACACAGATTGAATCTATTTCCCCATGTTAAGTATCCTCACACCTCTTGTCAACCGTCTGAAATGGGCCATCTTGATTATCACTACAAACGTTTTTTTCTCTCCTGATAATTGCTCATCTTAATTAATTAGCCTCTTAGAGTTGATATGGCTACTTCCACCTTTTCATGTTCTGTATGTATATATATATATATCCTTACTATATGTTCCATTCTATGCATCTGAAGAAGTGGGCTGTAGCCCACGAAAGCTTATGCTCAAATAAATTTGTTAGTCTCTAAGGTGCCACAAGTACTCCTGTTCTTATTGACCTAGGATGCCTCCATTTGAATAGTATATCATCAAGTTTTAAAAACCCTCTGTTGTTAGTTCTAAGTCACTACCACTTGGAAATTCAGTCTACGATGGAGGTGAGAAAACAGCTGAAAGGCACAGACTAGCCTTACAGTAAAAATGTAGTTTGAGATAGATACATACAGAAAGGTCGTGATATCAAACAGAATTCATAAGTTGTACATAGACAAGCTCCCTAAATCATCACACCACATGACCACTGTTATTACTCAAAAAAAAAAAAATCTGCAAATGTTTGATCAGTGCACCACTTGCCAGTATTGCAGTGGTAAATCCACATGTACATAACACCACCTAGTGGTTGTATAGTGCTTTTCATCTGTAGACCTCAACGTTGGTCACAAGGAGCTGAGGCCCAGATTTTTAAAGCTATTTTGGGCATTGCTGGCTGAGCATTGCAACACCTAACTGACTTAGGAGTCTAAATTCCAGCAACTGTTTATGGAGTTTAGACTTATAAGTGCCTAAATCCCTTTGAAAATGAGCTAGATGTGGCAATGCTGAGTGTAAGAATGCCTAAATAGCTTTAAAAATCTGGGCCTACATGTTCTTATCCAGACTTTACAGATGGGAAACAGAGGCACAGAGTTGAAGCAACTTGCCCAAGGTCACCCAGCAGGCTAGCAGCAAAGCTGAGGATGGAACATAGATTCATAGATTCATAGATTCTAGGACTGGAAGGGACCTCGAGAGGTCATCGAGTCCAGTCCCCTGCCCGCATGGCAGGACCAAATACTGTCTAGACCATCCCTGATAGACATTTATCTAACCTACTCTTAAATATCTCCAGAGATGGAGATTCCACAACCTCCCTAGGCAATTTATTCCAGTGTTTAACCACCCTGACAGTTAGGAACTTTTTCCTAATGTCCAACCTAGACCTCCCTTGCTGCAGTTTAAGCCCATTGCTTCTTGTTCTATCCTCAGAGGCTAAGGTGAACAAGTTTTCTCCCTCCTCCTTATGACACCCTTTTAGATACCTGAAAACTGCTATCATGTCCCCTCTCAGTCTTCTCTTTTCCAAACTAAACAAACCCAATTCTTTCAGCCTTGCTTCATAGGTCATGTTCTCAAGACCTTTAATCATTCTTGTTGCTCTTCTCTGGACCCTTTCCAATTTCTCCACATCTTTCTTGAAATGCGGTGCCCAGAACTGGACACAATACTCCAGCTGAGGCCTAACCAGAGCAGAGTAGAGCGGAAGAATGACTTCTCGTGTCTTGCTCACAACACACCTGTTAATACATCCCAGAATCACGTTTGCTTTTTTTGCAACAGCATCACACTGTTGACTCATATTTAGCTTGTGGTCCACTATAACCCCTAGATCCCTTTCTGCCGTACTCCTTCCTAGACAGTCTCTTCCCATTCTGTATGTGTGAAACTGATTTTTTCTTCCTAAGTGGAGCACTTTGCATTTGTCTTTGTTAAACTTCATCCTGTTTAACTCAGACCATTTCTCCAATTTGTCCAGATCATTTTGAATTATGACCCTGTCCTCCAAAGCAGTTGCAATCCCTCCCAGTTTGGTATCATCTGCAAACTTAATAATCGTACTTTCTATACCAATATCTAAGTCGTTAATGAAGATATTGAACAGAGCCGGTCCCAAAACAGACCCCTGCGGAACCCCACTCGTTATGCCTTTCCAGCAGGATTGGGAACCATTAATAACAACTCTCTGAGTACGGTTATCCAGCCAGTTATGCACCCACCTTATAGTAGCTCCATCTAAATTGTATTTGCCTAGTTTGTCGATAAGAATATCATGCGAGACCGTATCAAATGCCTTACTAAAGTCTAGGTATACCACATCCACAGCTTCTCCCTTATCCACAAGACTCGTTATCCTATCGAAGAAAGCTATCAGATTGGTTTGACATGATTTGTTCTTTACAAATCCATGCTGGCTGTTCCCTATCACCTTACCACCTTCCAAGTGTTTGCAGATGATTTCCTTAATTACTTGCTCCATTATCTTCCCTGGCACAGAAGTTAAACTAACTGGTCTGTAGTTTCCTGGGTTGTTTTTATTTCCCTTTTTATAGATGGGCACTATATTTGCCCTTTTCCAGTCTTCTGGAATCTCTCCCGTCTCCCATGATTTTCCAAAGATAATAGCTAGAGGCTCAGATACCTCCTCTATTAGCTCCTTGAGTATTCTAGGATGCATTTCATCAGGCCCTGGTGACTTGCAGGCATCTAACTTTTCTAAGTGATTTTTAACTTGTTCTTTTTTTATTTTATCTGCTAAACCTACCTCCTTCCCATTAGCATTCACTAGGTTAGGCATTCCTTCAGACTTCTCGGTGAAGACCGAAACAAAGAAGTCAGTAAACATCTCTGCCATTTCCAAGTTTCCTGTTACTGTTTCTCCCTCCTCACTGAGCAGTGGGCCTATCCTGTCCTTGGTCTTCCTCTTGCTTCTAATGTATTGATAAAAAGTCTTCTTGTTTCCCTTTATTCCCGTAGCTAGTTTGAGCTCATTTTGTGCCTTTGCCTTTCTAATCTTGCCCCTGCATTCCTGTGTTGTTTGCCTATATTCATCCTTTGTAATATGTCCTAGTTTCCATTTTTTATGACTCCTTTTTATTTTTTAGATCATGCAAGATCTCGTGGTTAAGCCAAGGTGGTCTTTTGCCACATTTTCTATCTTTCCTACCCAGCGGAATAGCTTGCTTTTGGGCCCTTAATAGTGTCCCTTTGAAAAACTGCCAACTCTCCTCACTTGTTTTTCCCCTCAGTCTTGATTCCCATGGGACCTTACCTATCAGCTCTCTGAGCTTACCAAAATCCGCCTTCCTGAAATCCATTGTCTCTATTTTGCTGTTCTCCCTTCTACCCTTCCTTAGAATTGCAAACTCTATGATTTCATGATCACTTTCACCCAAGCTGCCTTCTACTTTCAAATTCTCAACAAGTTCCTCCCTATTTGTTAAAATCAAGTCTAGAACAGCTTCCCCCCTAGTAGCTTTTTCAACCTTCTGAAATAAAAAGTTGTCTGCAATGCAGTCCAAGAATTTGTTGGATAGTCTGTGCCCCGCTGTGTTATTTTCCCAACATATATCCAGATAGTTGAAGTCCCCCATCACCACCAAATCTTGGGCTTTGGATGATTTTGTTAGTTGTTTAAAAAAAGCCTCATCCACCTCTTCCACCTGGTTAGGTGGCCTGTAGACGACTCCTAGCATGACATCACCCTTGTTTTTTACCCCTTTTAGCCTAACCCAGAGACTCTCAACACTTCCGTCTCCTATGTCCATCTCTACCTCAGTCCAAGTGTGTACATTTTTAATATATAAGGCAACACCTCCTCCCTTTTTCCCCTGTCTATCCTTCCTGAGCAAGCTGTATCCATCCACACCAACATTCCAATCATGTGTATTATGCCACCAAGTTTCAGTGATGCCAACAATGTCATAGTTGTATTTATTTATTAGCACTTCCAGTTCTTCCTGCTTATTACCCATACTTCTCGCATTTGTATATAGGCATCTAAGATACTGGTTTGATCTTTCCTCCCGGTTTTGTCCTGACCCTCCTTTCTCTCTGCCAATATAGCCCACACTCCCTCTCGTTTCCGACCCATCTCCCAGGTCTCCATGTTCCCCACTTACCTGCGGGCTTTGCTCACCTGTCCCCGTCGAACCTAGTTTAAAGCCCTCCTCACTAGGTTAGCCAGTCTACACAGCAGCAGCTCCTTGCCTTTTGACAGTAGATGGTGTATTACGATTGATATCCATCATCGTCATATTCCTCAGTGAGTTCAATCAGAGGCACCTGGGCAGACATGTTTTGTCTCCTGGAGACTCAGTCCTGCCAGCAGTCCTATTGAACTGTCTTGACGATGATGGCTAGCAGTCGTAGTACAGCATCTTCTGCCAAGCACCCAGAAGATGCCAATGGCTATCAGTCATGCTGCACCGTCTGCTGCCAGCTTAAGATGTAAAAAATAGATGGACCAGATTTGTTCTGTATTCATTTGCTTCCCCCTCCCTCCGTGAAATCAACAGCCTGCTAAACCCAGGGTTTTGAGTTCAATCTTTGGGGGGGCCATTCTGTGTGACAGTTGTTTGTGTTTCTCCCTGTGCACAGCCACCTTTGTTGATTTTAATTCCCTGTACCTGTAAGCCATGTTGTCACTCGTCCCTCCCTCCCTCCGTCAGACAATAGTTTCGCGCCTTTTTTCAGCCCAGACGCCATAGCACTGGGATCATGGAGCCCGCTCAGATCACCGCGGCAATTATGAGCACTATGAACACCACGAGCATTGTCCTGGAGTATATGCAGAGCCAGAACATGCCAAAGCAAAACCAGGCGAGGAGGCGATTGCAGCGCGGCGACGAGAGTGATGAGGAAATTGACATGGACATAGACCTCTCACAAAGTACAGGCCCCACCAATGTGCAAATCATGGTGTTACTGGGGCAGGTTCATGCCGTGGAACACCGATTCTGGGCCCGGGAAACAAGCACAGACTGGTGGGACCGCATCGTGTTGCAGGTGTGGGACGATTCCCAGTGGCTGCGAAACTTTCGCATGCATAAGGGCACTTTCATGGAACTTTGTGACTTGCTTTCCCCTGCCCTGAAGCGCCAGAATACCAGGATGAGAGCAGCTCTCACAGTTGAGAAGCGAGTGGCGATAGCCCTGTGGAAGCTTGCAACGCCAGACAGCTACTGGTCAGTTGGGAATCAATTTGGAGTGGGTAAATCTACTGTGGGGGCTGCTGTGATCCAAGTAGCCAATGCAATCGAAGACCTGCTGATATCAAGGGTAGTGACTCTGGTGCAGGTCATAGTGGATGGCTTTGCTGCAATGGGATTCCCAAACTGTGGTGGGGTGATAGACGGAACCTATATCCCTATCTTGGCACCGGAGCACCAAGCCACCGAGTACGTAAACCGCAAGGGGTACTTTTCAATTCAGAAAATAACTGTTGGGGATGTTGAAATGCCTATCGTTATCCTTGGGGACCCAGCCTACCCCTTAATGCCATGGCTCATGAAGCCGTACACAGGCAGCCTGGACAGTAGTCAGGACCTGTTCAACTATAGGCTGAGCAAGTGCCGAATGGTGGTGGAATGTGCATTTGGACGTTTAAAAGCGCACTGGCGCAGTTTACTGACTCGGATAGACCTCAGCGAAGCCAATATTCCAATTGTTATTGCTGCTTGCTATGCGCTCCACAATATCTGTGAGAGTAAGGGGGAGACATTTATGGCGGGGTGGGAGGTTGAGGCAAATCGCCTGGCCGCTGATTACATGCAGCCAGACACCAGGGCGGTTAGAAGAGTACAGCAGGGCGCGGTGCGCATCAGAGAAGCTTTGAAAACGAGTTTTGTGACTGGCCAGGCTACGGTGTGAAACTTCTGTTTGTTTCTCCTTGATGAACCCTCCGCCCCCCCCCCCGCCCGGTTCACTCTACTTCCCTGTAAACTAACCACCCTCCCCTCCCCCCTTCGAGCACCGCTTGCAGAGGCAATAAAGTCATTGTTACTTCACATTCATGCATTCTTTATTAATTCATCACACAACTAGGGGGATAACTGCCAAGGTAGCCCGGGAGGGGTGGGGGAGGAGGGAAGGAAAAGGACACTGTAGCGGCGGTCTCTGCTCCTGCTGCCTTTCCTGCAGCTCAACCATATGCTGGAGCATATCAGTTTGATGCTCCAGCAGCCGGAGCATTGACTCTTGCCTTCTGTCTGCAAGCTGACGCCACCTATCCTCTTCAGCCTGCCACCTCTCCTCTCGTTCATATTGTGCTTTTTTGCACTCTGACATTGACTGCCTCCATGCATTCTGCTGTGCTCTGTCAGCGTGGGAGGACATCTGGAGCTCCGAGAACATATCATCCCGAGTCCGCCGTTTTCTCCTTCTAATCTTCACTAGCCTCTGTGAAGGAGAAACATTTGCAGTTGGTGGAGGATAAGGGAGAGGTGGTTAAAAAAGACACATTTTAGAGAACAATGGGTACACTCTTTCACGTTAAATTTTGCTGTTCACATTACACAGCACATGTGCTTTCGTTACAAGGTCGCATTTTTCCTCTTATATTGAGGGCCTGCCGGTTTGGTGTGAGAGATCACTCACGCAGTGCCAGGCAACAGATTTCGGCTTGCAGGCAGCCATGGTAAGCCACAGTCTTTTGGCTTTTTTAACCTTCTTAACATGTGGGAATGGTTTCAAACAGTAGCGCCCTCATTTCCCATACCAAGCACCTGTTGGGTTGGCCATTTAAAATGGGTTTGCAATGTAAAAGGAGGGGCTGCGGTTTCCGGGTTAACATGCAGCACAAACCCAACTACCCCCCCCCCCACACACACACACACAATTCTCTGGGATGATCACTTCACCCCTCCCCCCCACCACATGGCTAACAGCGGGGAACATTTCTGTTCAGCCGAGCAGGAACGGGCACCTCTGAATGTCCCCTTAATAAAATCACCCCATTTCAACCAGGTGACCGTGAATGATATCACTCTCCTGAGGATAACAAAGGGAGATAAGGAATGGATGTTGTCTGCAAACACCGGGACCATATGCTGCCATGCTTTGTTATGCAATGATTCCAGACTACGTGCTACTGGCCTGGCATGGTAAAGTGTCCTACCATGGCGGATGGGATAAGGCAGCCCTCCCCAGAAACCTTTTGAAAAGGCTTTGGGACTACATGAAGGAGAGCTTTCTGGAGGTGTCCCTGGAGGATTTCCGCTCCATCCCCATACACGTTAACAGACTTTTCCAGTAGCTGTACTGGCCGTGATTGCCAGGGCAAATTAATCATTAATCATTAAACACGCTTGCTTTTAAACCATGTGTAATATTTACAAAGGTATACTCACCAGAGGTCCCTTGTGTGCCCTCAGAGTCTGGGAGCACGCCTTGGGTGAGTTCGGGGGTTACTGGTTCCAGGTCCAGGGTGATAAACATATCCTGGCTGTTGGGGAAACTGGTTTCTCCACTTCCTTGCTGTGAGCTATCTTCATTGTCTTCATCATCATCTTCCTTGTACCCCGAACCCGCTTCCCTGTTGCGTGATTCTCCATTGATGGAGTCAAAGCACACGGTTGGGGTAGTGGTGGCTGCACTCCCTAGCATGGCAGGCAGCTCAGCGTATAAGCGGCATGTTTGCGGCTCTGCCCCGGACCTTCCGTTTGCCTCTCTGGCTTTGTGGTAGGCTTGCCTTAGCTCCTTAATTTTCAAGTGGCACTGCTGTGCGTCTGTCATAACTATAAAGGGAAGGGTAACAGCTCTCTGTGTACAGAGACTCCAAATCCTTTTACCTGTAAAGGGTTAAGAAGCTCGGGTAACCTGGCTGACACCTGACCCCAAGGACCAATAAGGGGACAAGATACTTTCAAATCTTGGGGGGGGAAAGGCTTTTGTGTGTGCTCTTTGTTTTAAGGGGTTGTTCGCTCTTGGGACTGAGAGGGACCAGACATCAATCCAGGTTCTCCCCATCTTTCTAAACAAGTCTCTCCTATTTCAAACTTGTAAGTAAAAAGCCAGCCAAGGCGTCTTAGATTTACTTTGTTTTCTCAACTTGTAAATGTACCTTTTTACCAGAGTGTGTATCTTTGTTTGCTGTACTTTGAACCTAAGACAGAGGGGGGTCCTCTGAGCTCTTTAAGTTTGATTACCCTGTAAAGTTATTTTCCATACTGATTTTACAGAGATGATTTTTACCTTTTTCTTTAATTAAAAGCCTTCTTTTTAAGAACCAGATTGATTTCTCCTTGTTATAAGATCCAAGGGGGTTTGGATCTGTATTCACCAGGAGTTGGTGAAA
>NW_020696832.1:0-6815 GCF_002925995.2 Terrapene triunguis
TGGACTGGGCACACAAATGGGCCACAGGGCAACTATGAACTGGGCCCAACAATAGTCGTCAGCAGAGATGCAATTGCCCCCTCTATATGTATGCATTGTTGGTTCATTTCTAGTGTTCGATCAATAATAATACTCCATTCCCATCCATCTTGATTCTTTTAAGTTCTTCCTTTAACATTTACTCTGTTTCATCACTTGCAGCACCCAGTAATGAGCCCTGCCAGTTTCAGTTTGTCTGGAGAAGTACATCCAGGGCAAAACACTACAGTCATCACTTGAAATTGATCATTTTGTCCCACACTGAAGAGGATGTTATTAGCCTAAACTTGGAACGCACTTATCATCAAGCGTAAGGCTTTGCCTTTCAGCTGTTTTTATGGCGCAGTCACATATTGATGTTCAAGAATCTCTGAGTGTCAAAGCAACAGAAACTGCTCCTGAATCGAGCTGCTGATTAAAGGCTGCTGGAAGGCCTGCAGTGGGGACTTAAATCATCATCATCATCATCATCATCATCACTGCTGCACTAGCAGATGTGACAGCATTAAAATTGTCTCACTTGCAGGATCAACAGAGAAAGTTTCATTCAATGGCACTTGAAGAATCTGGTTAAACCAGTTTGTCATTTTTTCTCCTTAGCAATCCTGGACCATGTTTATATTTTATTTAAGAATAATTCTCTCTCTTCAATAGTTCAGTCCCTTCAATTGTTTGTTTCCTGACTCTTTATTCAACTTCATATACGTTGAGTCAGAGAAATTAATCCCTTGGAGTTTGAGAATCTCTACATTCTAATCACCCATGTGCAGTATTGATCACCAGCTTTCACGGTTACTAAAGCAAGTATGAGATAAAGTGACTCAGTGAATTGAACACACTTTGAAGATAGGAAAAGTGAGATAAGGTAGCCCAGCTTTACACAGAAGCACATTTTCAAATTTCCTGCCCATCTTCTAAAAATTTTAGATTCTAACAAGTCAAGCCCCAATACAGTTCACAACTCCACGCACCATTCTCTCTTCAGCATCCAATGACAGTTGATTTCACCCATTCTTCACTCTTCTCTCTAATCACCAATGATTTCACCCCCCTTCTCCTTCCCTCTCTAGACATGTCTTCAGTTTTCTTACTCTTTCTTGTTTGACTTAACAAAGTGCTAAAGTTTTCATGTGCAGATTGAAAAGAGATCCTAAGACTCCTAGTATCACAAAATCTTTCAAATATGTTGTATGTTAACGTAAACAGTTTATAGTGACATACAGTAGAAATTTTTAAAACAACTATAACATCCAGAAAAAAATAATGGGAGGTTATTTTCTGTGGAAAACATGTAGTGGTTGGTTTATTTGTTTTGGGGAGACTTTTCCACAGTGCTGCATAAAATGAAGTGAAACTATATTTGTTAGTCTCTAAGGTGCCACAAGTACTCCTCGTTCTTATAACCAGGAGGCCCACAATCAAAGTGTAACATAAAAAAAAGAACATGGAGAAGCTCACATTTTCCTACAGCAAGAGGCCACTTTTTGAATATAGTTCTGATATTACTGATTTGGAGTTAGTAACATATGAATAAACAGGAATTAAAAGGGAACAGTCAATGCATGTCATGACTTACATGTGTTCTAGCTCTTTGTGAGTATCTTCCAAAGAAATACCCAGCAACACACAGATGCCTCGTCCAATGGAACTTATTTGTTCCCCACCCACTGCAGGACAACAACAAAAAAGAGTGTGAAATTAACACACTATCTGGTTTTATGTCACATGCAAGCATCAATTCCAACAGGCAATGGTACAATAAACACTTTCTGGAAATGTCACTTGAATTTAAAGAGTTAACTAGCTGTCTACAGCATGGACACCAATTCAATTTTATAGAGGACTGAAAGTCATTTCTGTGAAAGGAGAATTACCTTACAGCATTGCAAGATGCTAAAATTACTTGTAAGAAAAATCAGAACATGTACACACGCCATACCAGCATTCCAAATGTTTACTCCCCGGTATACATTTCTATCATCGGTTTAAAGGCAATATTTAGTGCCCCCCTCCTTTCTTTTGAGAGTTACAAAATATCAGCCCCTTGCCTCTCATGAAATTGATTTGCTAAATGAAGAGGCGATTTGGCAGCTCAATATGCTTGCTCCAGTGTTCCAAAACATTGCATGAAAAGTTCTAGCACAGCAATTCTCATTATAGTCAGTGCGAGGCACGTGGTTAAGAACATGAAAAAATTCTTGGAAAATTTACCCAACTGTATGAAATCAATAAACTCATTTGATTTCTGCATTGCAGAAGTCCCTACAAAAATTAACATTTTTAATAGATTGATTTTTTTTTGTCGTTTTCACTGCAAAAAAAAAAAGTTGCATTCAATGTTTTGGTTTTTCAAGATTTGCAAAGAGACAAGCATTATGGTGCAGAGGTTAAGGCCCTAAGCTGAGACCAAGTAGACCTGTGTTCTCTACAGCTCTCAAGTTGGCTGAGCAATCTACGGGGTCCTGAGTGGTTTGGGGGGTTTTTTGAGTGTTTTTTCTAAATGTAATGCTCTAATACAAGCACAGCTATTGAACTTGAAGCAGGAATTAATACGGGGACATCCTGTGACCTTGTTATGCAGAAAGTCAGATGAGATCATCACAACGGTCCCTTCTGGCCTTCGAATCTATCTCCGAAAACAGATCTTGGTATAAATGGGCCAATTCTACCCAACCGCATGAAAACAAATATCAGTTTCATGACATCTAAAATAAAATATGTCCCTCTAGGCCCACTGTAATATGCTCAGAGAGATAAAAAGTGATTTTAATGAGAACCCGTGGCCATGGCTAGGATTATTTTATTTAGATTTATACATCATCTAAAAAAACCCACTGAGCTAAGCGCATGTTAATATTGGTTAAAAAACACAACCATACCTGTACAAACAAGAAAAAAAGCCAGCAGCTACCCACAAAACAGAATATAAAATGCCATGAAAGATGAGAGTCAAAGCCGTGAACAGAACCTTACCCACCCTCCAGCATGCCTACAAGAAGTGACTGGCTGCGTAGCGCACCTGGAGGGTCAATGGATTTGGACAATTTCCAATGAGGGTTTGGAAGGAGCAAATTGTAGAGCTGAAGGCCCTTCATGGAGACTATCTTGTACCCAGCCTCCTCTGATTGCTACTGAGAGGTCACCAATTCAAGCACCTCTGCTGATCTCAACTGTATTTCCCTCAGATAGGCATGTCCCAAGCCACTTATGGCTTTATGGGTCAAAGCCAACACCTTAAATCCCACCCACAAATCAGCAGGTAATCAGTGTGGATCACAGAGCACTGGTGCCGTGCTCCACGTAAGATACAAGTGGGCTGCTGTATTGACGGTCTGCTTCAGTTTCCAGATGGACTTAAGGGGGAGCCCCAAATTGAATGTATTGCACTATTATTATCATCTGTCCTGAAGTAGCATCTCGGATCCCTAGTTATGTACCAGTGCCCTGCTGTCATAGGTGCTGTACAAACACAGAACAAAAAGTGATGAAGGCCTGGATCCCAGCAGGGAGGTCTGCATCCAGAAGAGACAGCTGCAGCCTCTTGGCTAGATGCAGATCAGCAAAGCCCCGCTGTAATCGATAACAGTCGGCAGTTAATCCAACATGCAACTACAGTCGTGTTGTTATAATTGATTTATGCAGCAATATTCCCATGTATCAGTGAATAACAGTAAGGACACAAAAGACAGAAGTGTGTTGAACAACTAAGACTAAAAGTAAACAGAAAATAATTAATTTGTAGAGGGAGTTCCACCAAATAGAAGACAGACAGACAGACAACCTGCCCTCTGGACTATGCAAACTGAACGAGATAGGTTATGAGCAGGTCAGGTCAAGTCAAATGTAGCAGTCATGCTGGAAGTACACATCAATCAGTTCCTTCACTGAAAGGAGCCTTTTATCAATCTACACCAACAACAAAACTTTGAACTTCATTGGGAGGCTCCCAGAGAGGAAGTGTAGCCGAATGTAGCAATGGGAGAATAATGATAATACATATACAGACGCTCACCGACTTACGCAAGCGTTCCGTTCCGGAACACCTTGCGTAACTCGAATTTTGCATAAGTCGGAAACGTATACCCCACCATTACGCAAAAAAAAAAAAAAACAACAATAAAACCCTCCTATTTCTAGCTTACGGAACTGTTTCCGTAAGTGCAGATTTGCGTAAGTCAGGTTTGCGTAAACCGGGGGGCGTCTGTAACGCTTTTCATCAGTAGATCTCAAAGCACTATACAAAGGAGTTAAAAATCATTATCTCCATTTTACAGATGGGGAAACTGAGGCATGTAGAAGTGAAATAACTTGCCTAAGGTGACCCAGCAACCCAGGGGCAGAGCTAGGAATAGAACCCAGGACTCACAAGTCCCTGTCCAGTGCGCTCTCCACTACTCAACCTTTTCTTCAAGTCGTTCTCCCCCAGGGAATAGCTATAGTGCCTGCTCCCACAGCTGCTCTGAGATTTACCCAACTGCAACAGAATGGTTTCACTTTAGTGCTGTGGGCTCCGCGGCTGTCCAAAGGTCCTAAACATCAGCAGAGAGAACCAAGGGGGCCCTGGTCTGTTCTCTTTGTGGCACAACTCAGCAAAGCACTGAGCAGCAGCAGAGGCACTGGGGCTGGCTGCAGGCTCAGGAAGGCAGCATTAACATTTAGAAGGGTTTTTGTTTTGTTTTTAATCTTGAAGGAGATTTTGAATGAAAGCTTTGACTCAGCACAAGGTGATGGGGCTCGTCTGGGAAAGCTTCGTAGTGGTTTACTCAAGGTTTAGTAAAGAGAATGGATGGGAAAGCGGAGGGGTGTGGGGGGGGAGGAACAGTTGGGTGGGATGGATTGTAGATGCATAAGTGGGCTGAGGGGGCCAGTGGGTGGGATGAATGGTGGGTACAGGGAATGTGGGAATGGGTATGTGGGTGGGTAGGACAGTGGGGGCGGGAGGGACACTGGGTGCTGGGGAATGTGGGTGGGTGCAGGGGTGGAACAGTGTGTGGGAGTGCAGGGGCAGCATTTGTGGGTATGTGGGTGGGAAGATCAGTGGGGGCCAGGGGCAGATGTGGGTGGGATAGCGGATGCAGGGGCTGATGGGTGGGTGGGAAGGAGATGGGATGCAGGGGAGAGTGGGAAGGACAGGGGTGCAGGGGAGAGTGGGAATGCAGGTGGGTGGGAAGGACACAAGGTGCAGGGGGTGAGGGTGCTGGGGGAGGGTAGGACATGGGGTTCTGTGAAGGATGGGAAGGACAGCGGGGGAGGACAGAGTGCAAGGGGAGAGATAAGGACAGGACATGCAAGGGAAGAGGGTGCAAGAGGGAGGGGTACATGGGGAGGGGTGTGCAGGGGGAAGGACGGGGAGGGGTGTGCAGGGGGAAGAAGGTGCAGGGGGAAGAACGGGTGCAGGGGAAGGATGGGGAAGGGTACATGGGGAAGGAGGGTGCAGGGGGAGGAGGAAGAACAGGGGGTGCAGGGGAAGGGGTATATGGGAAGGGGGTGCAGGGGGAAGGATGGGGAAGGGGTGCAGGGGGAAGAACGGGGGGTGCAGAGGGAAGGACAGAAAGGGATACATAGGGGAAGGGTACAAGGGGAGAGGGTGCAAGGGGAAGGACGGGAAGGGGTATGTGGGGAAGAGGTGCAAGGGGAGGAGGAAGGATAGGGGACAGGGGAAGGATGGGGAAAGGGGGCAGGGGATGCAAGGGGAGGAGGAAGTACAGGAGGTGCAGGCGGAAGGACGGAGAGGGGGGTGCAAGTGGAGGAGGGTACATAGGGAAGGGGGAGGGGGAAGGACAGGGGGCTGGGGAAGGACGGGGAAGGGGGTGCAAGGGGAGGAGGAAGGACAGGGAGAGGGTGCAAAGGGGGGTACATGGGGAAGGGAGTGCAAGGGGAGGAGGAAGGACAGGGGGTGCAGAGGGAAGGACGGTGAAGGGGGTGCAAGGGAAGGAGGAAGGACAGGGGGCAGGGGAAGGACGGGGAAGGGGGTGCAAGGGGAGGAGGAAGGACAGGGGGCAGGGGAAGGACGGTGAAGGGGGTGCAAGGGGAGGGGGTACATGGGGAGGGGGAGGAGGAAGGGCGGGGTGCAGGGGAAGGACAGGGAGGGGGTACATGGCGAAGGGGGTGCAGGGGAAGAATGGGGGGTACAGGGGGAAGGACAGGGAAGGGGGTGCAGGGGGTACATGGGGAGGAGGTGCTGAGAGAAGGATGAGGAAGGGGTATGTGGGGAAGGGGATGCAGAGGGAGGAGGAAGTACAGGAGGTGCAGGGGGAAGGACGGGGAAGGGGGTGCAGGAGGTACACGGGGAGGGGGTGCAGGGGAAGGATGGGGGTGCAGAGGGAAGGACGGGGAAGGGGTACATGGGGAAGGGGAAGCAAGGGGAGGGGGTACATGCGGAGGGGGTACATGGGGAGGACGGGGAAGGGGTATATGGGGAAGGGGGTGCAGAGGGAAAGACGGGGAAGAGAGTGCAGGGGGTACATGGGGAAGGGGGTGCAAGGGGAAGGACGGGGAAGGGGGTGCAAGGGAAGGACAGGGGTGCAGGGGGAAGGATGGGGAAGGGATATATGGGGAAGGGGGTGCAGGGGAAGGACGAGGGGTGCAGAGGGAAGGACGGGGAAGGGGGTGCAAGGGGAGGAGGGTACATGGGGAAGGGGATGCAGGGGAAGGAGGAAGGACCGGGAGGGGGGGGGTGCAGGGGAAAGGGGATGGGGAAGGGGCTGCAGGGGAAGGACGGGGGTGCAGGGGGGAAGGACGGGGAAGGGGTATATGGGGAAGGGGGTGCAGGGGAA
>NW_020696833.1:0-4151 GCF_002925995.2 Terrapene triunguis
TAACAGTTTTCAAGTACCTCAAAGGTTGTTACAAGGAGGAAGGAGAAAAATATTCTCCTTACCCTCTGATGATAGGACAAGAAGCAATGGGCTTAAATTTCAGCAAATTAGGTTTAGGTTGGACATTAGGAAAAAGTTGTGAATTCAATGGGAGCCGCGATCGGCCGAACCTGCAGACATGGCAGGTAAACAAACCGGCCTGGCCCGCCAGGGGCTTTACCTGAAAAAGTGTCAGCCCTAATATGAGAACTACTGTTCTAGATAGTGCTGGTCTTGCCATGAGTGCAAGGAACTGGACTTGATGGCCTCTCAAGGTCACTTCTAGTCCTATGATTCTATGATTCTAAGGAATCCTGCAGGACTGTGAAATTTCAGGACTACTAACTGCCATCTGTAATCTCAAAAAGAACAGGAGTACTTGTGGCACCTTAGAGACTAACAAATTTATTAGAGCATAAGCTTTCGTGGGCTACAACCCACTTCTTCGGATGCAGTCTCTAAGGTGCCACAAGTACTCCTGTTCTTTTTGCGGATACAGACTAACACTGCTGCTACTCTGAAACCTGTCATCTGTAACCTATCATTTAAATCAGCTTCTGTACCAAATGACTCGAGGATAGCTCAGGTCACACCCATTTTTAAAAAGGGCTCCAGAGGTGATCCCAGCAATTACAGTCCAGTAAGCCTGACTTCAGTCATGGGCAAACTTGTTGAAACTAAAGTAAAGAAAAAAATTGTCAGACACATAGATGAACATAATTTGTTGGGGAAGAGTCAACATGGTTTTTGTAAAGGGAAATCATGCCTCACCAATCTACTAGAATTCTTTGAGGGGGTCAACAAGCATGTGGACAAGGGGGATCCAGAGGATTTTGCATACTTAGATTTTCAGAAAGCCTTTGACAAGGTCGCTTACCAAAGGCTCTTAAGCAAAGTAAGCACTCATGGGATAAGAGGGAAGGTTCTCTCATGGGTTGGTAACTGGTTTAAAGGTAAGAAACAAAGGGTAGGAATAAATGGTCAGTTTTCAGAATGGAAAGAGGTAAATTGTGCTGTCCACCAGGGGTCTTTACTGGGCCCAGTCCTATTTAACATTGTCAAGGCTGCTTCCCCACTCTGAACTTTAGGGTACAGATGTGGGGGCCTGCATGAAAACTTCTAAGCTTAATTACCAGCTTAGATCTGGTCCGCTGCCACCACTCTCGATGCTAATTCCCTTCCCTGGGTACCCTTGAGAGACTCTTCACCAGTTCCCTGGTGAATACAGATCCAAACCCCTTGGATCTTAAAACAAGGAGAAATTAACCATCCCCCCTCCTCCTTTCCACCAACTCCTGGTGGATCAAGATCCAACCCCCTTGGATCTTAAAACAAGGAAAATTCAATCAGGTTCTTAAAAAGAAGGCTTTTAATTAAAGAAAAAGGTAAAAATCATCTCTGTAAAATCAGGATGGAAAATAACTTTACAGGGTAATCAAACTTAAAGACCTCAGAGGACCCCCCTCTAGCCTTAGGTTCAAAGTACAGCAAACAGAGATAAACACTCTAGTAAAAGGTACATTTACAAGTTGAGAAAACAAAGATAAACTAACACGCCTTGCCTGGCTGTTTACTTACAAGTTTGAAATATGAGAGACTTGTTCAGAAAGATTTGGAGAGCCTGGATTGATGTCTGGTCCCTCTTAGTCCCAAGAGCGAACAACCCCCCAAAACAAAGAGCACAAAGAAAAGCCTTCCCTCCACCAAGATTTGAAAGTATCTTGTCCCCTTATTGGTCCTTTGGGTCAGGTGTCAGCCAGGTTACCTGAGCTTCTTAACCCTTTACAGGTAAAAGGATTTTGGAGTCTCTGGCCAGGAGGGATTTTATAGTACTGTACACAGGAGAGCTGTTACCCTTCCTTTTGTAGTTATGACACTCCCTCATTCAGTAAGGGGCCCACACTTTCCTTGACTTTCTTCTTGTTGCTAACGTACCTGAAGAAACCCTTCTTGTTACTCTTAACATCTCTTGCTAGCTGCAACTACAAGTGTGATTTGGCCTTCCTGATTTGACTCCTGCATGCCTGAGCAATATTTTTATACTCCTCCCTGGTCATTTGTCCAATCTTCCACTTCTTGTAAGCTTCTGAAGATCAGCAAGGATTTCACTGTTTAGCCAAGCTGGTCGCCTGCCATATTTACTATTCTTTCTACACATTGAGATGGTTTGTTAATGCAACCGCAATACGGATTCTTTAAAATACAGCCAGCTCTCCTGGACCCCTTTGCCCTTCATGTTATTCTCCCAGGGGATCCTGCCCATCTGTTCCCTGAGGGAGTCAAAGTGTGCTTTTCTGAAGTCCAGGGTCCGTATTCTGCTGCTCTCCTTTCTTCCTTGTGTCCTTACCCTGCTGGTAAGGGTGGGGTTCAGCACCGAGGGGCTTTGGTTAAAACACTAGGAGACCTGCTCCATAAAACAGATGTCGTTTACTAAGTGATACTGTAGCATACGTACACAATAGTAAAAACCTGCTTTATATGGTTTACCTTAATCCCAGCTCTGTTCTTGCTACCAGGGGCTCACAGAACTGGTTCTGCAGATCAACATCCAAAAATAAACCTTCACCCCTGTACAGAGTTTAGCGTTCATAGGAGCTGACCGTCACACTACGCCCTCATATTATTCATAGAGATATTGTTATGATATGATTATAGCATAAATATGATGCATTTTAGACAAGATAGGTCATGTGACTTATCATTGGAAAGGTTATGATTTAGTGAATATTATTATCCTATTTGTATGAACGTATCATTTCTGTCTCTGAAGTTAGGCACATTAGTCATCAACGACTTAGATACTGGCATAGAAAGTACGCTTATTAAGTTTGCAGATGATATCAAACTGGGAGGGATTGAAACTGCTTTGGAGGACAGGGTCATAATTCAAAATGATCTGGACAAATTGGAGAAATGGTCTGAGGTAAACAGGATGAAGTTTAACAAAGACAAATGCAAAGTGCTCCACTTAGGAAGGAAAAATCAGTTTTACACATACAGAATGGGAAGAGACTGTCTAGGAAGGAGTACGGCAGAAAGGGATCTAGGGGTTATAGTGGACCACAAGCTAAATATGAGTCAATAGTGTGATGCTGTTGCAAAAAAGCAAACATGATTCTGGGATGCATTAACAGGTGTGTTGTGAGCAAGACACAAGAAGTCATTCTTCTGCTCTTCTCTGCGCTGGTTAGGCCTCAACTGGAGTATGGTGTCCAGTTCTGGGCACCGCATTTCAAGAAAGATGTGGAGAATTTGGAGAGGGTCCAGAGAAGAGGAACAAGAATGATTAAAGGTCTTGAGAACATGACCTATGAAGGAAGGCTGAAAGAATTGGGTTTGTTTAGTTTGGAAAAGAGAAAACTGAGAGGGGACATGATAGCAGTTTTCAGGTATCTGAAAGGGTGTCATAAGGAGGAGGGAGAAAACGTGTTCATCTTAGCCTCTGAGGATAGAACAAGAAGCAATGGGCTTAAACTGCAGCTAGGGAGGTCTAGGTTGGACATTAGGAAAAAGTTCCTAACTGTCAGGGTGGTTAAACACTGGAATAAATTGCCTAGGGAGGTAGTGGAATCTCAATCTCTGGAGATATTTAAGAGTAGGTTAGATAAATGTCTATCAGGGATGGTCTAGACAGTATTTGGTCCTGCCATGAAGGAAGAGGACTGGACTCGATGACCTCTCGAGGTCCCTTCCCGTCCTAGAATCTATGAATCTATGAATCTGTTACAAATCTATTTACACCTTGAGAACGTCCACTAGACAGATTGCAATCAGGGTAGAAAGCTGGTTAGGTAGGGCCATCAAGGGGAACAATAGGTCTTAGAAGATGCTAATCTCCCACTGGGGAGCCTTCCTGAGGATGCTGAGAACTGCCTCTGAGTCATGGCTGTGGTAACTCAGGGCAGTCCGGAATAAATGCACCCGTTTCTTCCCACTGCTCAAGGGAACTCACATGAGAGTCTTAACAGACAACACATTATGTACGTATTACATAATTCAACAGGAAAGAGCCAGGTCGCTCTCCCTCTGCACAGAAGCATTAAAATTATTCATCTGGGACATTTCCCACAACATCACACTATCGACGGGGCAAGAAACCTGATAGACAGGCT
>NW_020696834.1:0-2611 GCF_002925995.2 Terrapene triunguis
GGGGTCAATACTGTTATATTTGGATTTAACTTGGTGGCTTCTACATTTCATAGCTTCTGTAGGCTGAGCTTATTGCACACACCAGGGACTCCCTGCATCCCTCCATTTCCCCCCTGCCAGCAGCTCTGTGTGCATCCCCATTCCCACTTACCCCCATGCCAAGGTCCCCAAAGTTACCATGTGGCAGGGATTCTGTATGCCCCCATTCCCACATCTCTCTATAGCAGAGTCAACCAGTACAATCTCCCCCTGCAATTGCAGGGGCTGGGTATGCCCCAATTCCCCATTCTCCACCCCCACCTCAGGGGCTCTCTCTGCACCCTATACCCCTCTATGCCAGGAGTTGTGTGCCCCCTTCCCCCAAACCGGATTTCCCCCACTAGGTTCTGTGCACTCCCACTTCCCCTTCCTCCCCCCCCATACCAGGGGCTGTGTGCGTCTCCCCACTTCCCCTCTCCCTATCATTGGTCTATGAGAAGCTATTTAGGGTGTCAAATGTTAAATTCTGGTGGTAGGACACACAAATGAGCTAGGGGCACTGTTATGGTGGAAGGGGTTAATGGCTTCCATCAACCAGTTCTTTAGTCTATAGACAATTGCAGAGTTGCTTGAAGCAGCAGCTGTGCTAAACAGCTGGCAAAGGCTCCATGTGTCCATCTGTCCCTCCTCCCATTTTCCCTTTTGGTTTTCCAATTTTCCCAAAAGTGAACAGGTTGCTGGCCCTCAGCACCTCAAACGTTCCCTGAAAAGTTGGAAATGATTGCATGCAGTGTTCAAAAGTTACCACATTACATATGTACAGAAATGCTATCAAACTGAGAGACCTTCACCCACAGTTAAAAAGCAATCACGTTAAAAGAATAAAATTGCAACTTCTCCCATAATATGGAGTACAACAAAAAAAATTAAAAAATGGAGAATTACAAATTTTTAAGATTCATGCTGGTTTAATGTTAAATACATGATTTTGGGGAAATGCTTGTTTCTTGTGTTCAGCTGAACCCCCAAAAGCTAGTTCAAACTCTTGATGACCAAATGGCCCATGTTTTCTGGGATGGCCCTGGTTTTGAGGGTCCAGCTTGGCATCTCTGCTCATGACACTGAAAATTTGTCCTGACTTCAATATAACTCCCCCGGCTATCTAAACTCAAAACCACATGTTGCTGAATTTGGTTCACATAGCATTGCCTCTCAGCTCCATCTCTCTCGCTGCCTCCCAGCTGTTCAGCACAACAGCTGTAAGATGTAGCAGGACTGCAGTGGTGGCCCCCAGCTCAATGGGGAAAGGATCTACATCTGTTTATTTGGGGTGAAGAGAAAACAGGATGATAGAGGATGCCAACATTCCAAGCACGAAATAAAGGTCTGAGCTGGTGTCAGAGGAGTGTGCACCTGTAGGGTCGGGGAGACATGGTTTAAATACATTTAGGTTAAGATTTTCAAATCTATGAGATTTGCCTGTTAAATTCCCATTATTTTTTTAAATGGGAACTGGGTGTCCAAACCCTGAGTGCATCTGAAAAATCTCAGCCTAACCTAAATGGTGTTGGTAGTAGAAAACAGATAGTGGACATGGTGGAGTCAATTCACGGAAGAGTGGAAAGTAATTTTGGACACAGCAGTAAATAGATCAATGTTGGTTAACCATCCTGATCCTCAATTTTGTACAAGTCCATCGATACTAGTGACTAGGAGTTTTAAAAATACCTGGACAGATATTGTATCTCAGACATGAGATCAAGCCCTAACTCATTTCACAGAAAGGGCAACTGAAAATTGCAATGGATTAAAGATGGGATTTTCAAAGAAGCCTAAAGCAGCATGGCATCTAACTCCCTTAAATCTCCTGTGAAAATCCCAACTACAGCCACTACTGACCTGGGCTGAATTCAGACCAGTGGATTAGAGTTGAGAAAGCTCCATTTCCCCCTGTTCTACCACTGCCCTTTCGTACAAAAACACCCAACTTTTACACATCCATTCAATCTAGTTTTATTATTTATCCTGTTTTTAGTATAGCCTTTCCTGGACATAACTTCAGAGTCCTTGTAATGCAGATCGGAGATAGGGTAAATCTTTTAATCTTCAGGCCCCAAATTCTCTCTTACAGTTGATGCTGGTGGAGAGAAAGATACATTTTCCTTTCCTTTAAGGCTCATCTCAAATCATCCCTGTAAAGATAAAGGTTCAAAGATGTAGTATGCAGCACACAGTTGCATCTTGGAAACCTAGTTGGTGCAGTGAAGCTAACTCCTCCCAGCTGAGAACAGCATAGCTCCTAGTGCCTCAGTGCAGGCAATCTTTCAGCTCACATTGAAAAATTACTATCTGGTTACTATAGCCCACTGCCTAAAGTTTACAGAGCAGGTTGTTTTTAAACCCCATTTCTGTCCCCAGAGTCCAGTCCCCTTCTGCCTCTTTGAGTGTCTGACCCCGCAAAATTCAGAAGGTGCTAACGGATGGCCAAACCCATCCAAGAGCACCCTGAGTGAAGAAAGGCCAAGCTTAATCTGCGATGACACAAAATCCCACTGCCCATGGCTTGTGGCAGCAAGAGGAACGGTCATCGCGGCCACTCTCCCTTAAATGAACAGCTCTGAGAGCAAGAGGA
>NW_020696835.1:0-2757 GCF_002925995.2 Terrapene triunguis
AGCTGTTTAATTATTCCCATATTGCATATTAACAGCTGGGATCTATCCCTGCAGGGAGCAGGCGGATCAGACTGGTGAATGGGGCAGGTCGCTGTGCAGGGAGAGTGGAGATTTATTACAATGGCAGCTGGGGGACAGTCTGTGATGATTTCTGGGATCTGTCAGACTCCAATGTCGTTTGCAAACAACTGGGATGTGGACATGCCATCAATGCAACTGTCTCTGCGCATTATGGGGAAGGATCCGGACAGATCTGGCTGGATGATGTGAACTGCTCTGGGAATGAATCCGATCTCTGGACGTGTCCTTCCAGGGGCTGGGGACAGCACAACTGCAGACACAAAGAGGACGCGGGAGTTCTCTGTTCAGGTCTGGTCCAGGAATGCTCATGTGAGCCTGGTTACCAGGGGATTTAATGGAGAGGGCGGACAATTGAGGAGAGAGCTGAGAATGATAGAGCCTCTACCTCATTGTCTCTTCTATAGGGTGCCCATACATCCAGTTTTGGCCAGGACAGTCCCTTTTTTAAGCCTGCCCTGGCCATCCCGACTGTTTTGGCAAAAATGGGCATTTGTCCCGTTTGCTCTTGCCAAGTGATCATGAGTTGGCAAGAGCAAATTGGACAAATGCTCAGTTTTGCAAAAAAAGTGGGATACGACCCCTAGCGGGATGTGGCGGAAAATGCGGGGGTGGGGCGAGTGGCAACGCCAGTCCCGCGCTGGAGGGAGGACTCAAGACAGCAGCTTTGGCTGGGCCAGCCCCATGCGGGAGGACAGCAGGGGTCTTGAGCCGCCCTGCATGTGGGAGGAAAGAAGGGGGCCTAGGGCTAGCCTGACACGGGTGGGTGGCAGGCGGGGCTCAGGCTGGCCCACGTGCCGAGAGGGTAGGGGGACCTCAGGCTGTCCCTGTGTAGGCGGGAGGCAGGGTGGGCTCAGGGTAGACCCACATGGGGGGGAGGGGAGAGGAAGGAAGGCCTTGGGGTTGGGCTCCCCGTGGGGTGTTCTGTTTTCCCTTTTAAAGAAAATATGGTCACTCTACTCTTCTACCTACCTACTGGGGTCATGATTAGAAAGTCACCATTTCCCATATGTTCCCACCCAGGAGTATTGGAGATATTGCCACACATATTGCCGCACTGCTGTATTGCAGGTATCTGTGTGTGTAACTGCTGGGAACTGGTGACTTTTCAGAGGTGACCATTGTATTTCTAATGGGCCTGTGGCATCCAGAAGAGTCTCTCATTCTTAGAGCGATTCTCTCTGACATTTGCTCCTGCCGAATGATGCACAGGATCATTAGCAATCGCTGGGATTTCACTCTTCACACCAGGTCATTTCAGAATCAGACGATTTAAATTCCCTTTTTGTGCATTTCCTTCTAGAGTTCACAGATCTGAGGCTGGTGAGCGACAGTGACTGTGCTGGGCGGCTGGAGATTTTCTACAATGGGACATGGGGCACTGTTTGCTCCAATGGGATGTCTGGAGTCGCCGCAGCAATTGTCTGCAAACAGCTGAACTGTGGGGATGGAGGGCAGATTGCAAGAGACTTTGCATATGGAGCAGGTTCTGGTCCCACATGGATGGACAATGTAATATGCAGTAAGCAGCACAGGTCTCTTTGGCAGTGCCCATCAGACATGTGGAAACAGCAGTCCTGTGATAACCGCGCAGAAGAGACCCATATTTCCTGCAGTGGTAATTCTGAAATTCTCTGTGCACACGCATGAACACACCCTCTACATGTTTAACTCATTGAAAGGGTGTGATAGAAATTGTGAATGTATTTACTTTTCAGTACAGAGAGTTTTACATTCACAGCAGTGAAAGACAGATTTTCATTGTCCATTCTAGGAATGAGAATACAGCCCCTGGAAAACAAACATAGGAGTTATTTATACAAGCTGTGTGTTACACAGTGCAGTCAGATAGTGAGAGCCCACAAATGCCCATAGGCAGGGAAACTTGGGGTGTGAGGGGTGCTTCAGCACCCCCAGATTTTGCACGGGGTCCCAGCTGCCAGCCCCGCGCTCTGCTGCTGGTACTGCACAAAGGGTCTCGCTGCTGGCCTCGCAATCGGGGCTCTGCTCCTGGGTCAGCTGTTGTCCCAGCCTCAGTCCCTTACTGCTATCCAGATCCCACCCCCCAGAACCACTGCTCAGTCCTGGCCCCAACTCAGGGGAGAGGGAGCACGGACAGGGCTAAGGGGGGCAAGGTAAAAAGTTTGGGGACCACTGGCTTTCAGCACCCCAACTGTAAAAATTGTTCTAGTGCCACTGCAAATGCCTCCCATTAGCGAGCGTCATTTGGCTGTGGCTATACTTTTGTGATGAACAATCAGAGATGGGCCCAAGGTCAGTGACTAGGACGTGGGCGGTCATGCTGAGTGGTTGGAGCAGGAGTTGTGCCCAGTGGTTAGAGCAGGAGCTGGTAGCCAGAAATTGAAGCCAAGGGTCAGAGCCAGAGGCCAGAGCCGAAGTCAGAAACCGGAGCTCAGTGTCAGGACCAGGTTACCTGGAGCAAGGCAAGGGGTAAGTCCGGAGTCAAGGCAACAGCAAGGCTGGAAACAAGACAGGAAAACGAGGTATCCTAGCTGTGGGAAATGCTTTGAGCAGTTGCTGAATGGCTGCTCTGGCGCTGAATTCAAGAGCTGGACTGCTGACCCTTCCCACCAGGGCCGGCTCTGGCTTTTTTGCCGCCCCAAGCAAAAAAGCCTCCGGCCGCCCCCTCCCCCGCCCACCCCCCGCGGGGGGGGGGGG
>NW_020696835.1:2857-4002 GCF_002925995.2 Terrapene triunguis
CCCCCCGGCGGCCAGAGCGCCATGCCACCCCCCTCCAGGTGCCGCCCCAAGCACCAGCTTGGGTGCCTGTTGCCTGGAGCCGGCCCTGCTTCCCACCAATCAGGCAGTACGACCAGTCAGGCAGCCTAATACAGGCCAGCTGCGCTTGTTAGTCTGCCTGGAGACTAGCTCTGCTGCAGCCCCTGCTTCCTGACCCCCAGGCTGGGAAATCTCGGTCAGGATCAGAATTCCCGAAAAGTGTGTCTGTGTCTGTGCGTGTCGGCGAGAGTTTGTTTCAGATTTAAAGTCCCATTTTGGTCTCAATTCTAATACCACCATTTCTCGTCTCTGGATCCCCACAATAATGTGGGTGAGTTTCAGCTGACAAATCTGTTTACCTTCAAACAGGGCCAGAAGCAGCTGTACACAGGGTGGATGGAACAGACTCAGATAACCACAAACGCATACACCAGCAGGGAGCTGCATAAAGATTTCAACAGCCAGAGAATCCACTGAGTAATAAATCCATTAGCTCTGAAACAAATTAGATTTTAGATTTAAGTTTATAAAATTGCTGAAATTTAGGGGTTTAATATACAGATAAACCCTACTCTCTCCTACATCACACACGCTTCTCGGTCCATTCAGTTCATTATTTTCTCTGCATAGGACAAAAAGAGAAACCACCTCAGACCCTGTTTGCCGAATGCCCGAACTCTACAAGCTGCACAGGTATTTCTGCTTCTCACTGTCTCACTCTTGGTCCCTAAAGACTTTCCCAGCTGTCCCAGTAACATGTGAGGTTTCTGCATTTCCAGACCAGGAGAAGTTACGTGTCGTGGGAGGAGAGGACGGATGCTCTGGGAGAGTGGAGGTTTGGTACCTTGGCTCCTGGGGAACAGTTTGTGATGACTCCTGGGACATGGCGGATGCTAACGTTGTGTGTAAACAACTGGGCTGTGGATCTGCTGTATCTGCCCTGGGCAACGCTGCATTTGGCGAGGGGACTGGTCCCATCTGGGTGGAGACGTTGAATTGCAAAGGGACAGAGTCATCTCTCTGGGACTGTCCTGCCAAGCCCTGGGGTGAGAGCAACTGTGATCATAAGGAAGATGTTGCAGTGAATTGCTCAGGTGAGTGACAGGAGATGTTTCTGCTACATGCTA
>NW_020696836.1:0-3180 GCF_002925995.2 Terrapene triunguis
CCCTGGATCACCTCTAAGGCCTTTTAAAAATGTAGGGAAAACATTTGCTAGCTCCAGTATAATAACTGATTCTCTGATTCTATCGAACTAAGAGGATGCTGAAGTACATTTCAAAAAAATTAATTATTTTTTTTAATTATTCATTTAAAATTTTTATTCACAAAGAGAAAACTTTCAGCTCTACTCCTCGTGTGGAGCGATATGCGACACCCTGCAGCTATTCTGTCTCCTTTTCTTGTATATTCCAGTAATGGAGAACCAGACGGAGATGAGCGAGTTCATCCTCCTGGGCCTGACCAACCTCCAGGAGCTGTGCTGCTTCCTCTTCATTCTCTTCCTGATGCTGTACTTGGCCAGCATGCTGGGGAACGGGGCCATCATGGCCATGATAATGGTTGAACCGCGGCTTCACACCCCCATGTACTTCTTCTTGGGCAACCTCTCTTGTCTGGACATCTTCTACTCAACAGTCACCGTGCCCAAGATGCTGGCTGGTTTCCTCTCAGGGTACCAGACCATTTCCTTCACTGACTGCCTCTCCCAGCTTCATTTCTTCCACTTCCTGGGCAGCAGTGAGGTCATTCTTCTGGCTGTCATGGCCTATGACCGCTATGTTGCCATCTGCAACCCGCTTCGCTACATGCTGGTCATGAACCCACAGGTCTGCCTGCTCCTGGCAGCAGCCACCTGGACCACCGGCTTCCTACATGCCCTGCTGCACACGGTCATGACCTCCAGACTGCACTTCTGCGGCCGCAACCGTGTCCACCACTTTTTCTGTGACATCAAGCCCCTGCTGAGCCTGGCCTGCAGCAGCACCCGCCTCAACCTGAGCCTCCTCAACATCGTCACTGGGACCATCGCTCTGACTCCCTTCATCATCACACTCCTCTCCTACCTCTACATCATCTCCTTCCTCTTTCTGAAGGTCCAGTCATGGGACGGCAGGAGAAAGGCCTTCTCCACCTGCACCTCCCACCTCACCGTGGTGGCACTGCTCTATGTGCCGGTCCTCTTCAATTATATGACACACTCCGTGGGAGGCTCCTCAGAAAGGGAGATGATCATCACCCTCATATACACCATTGTCACCCCAGTTCTGAACCCCCTGATCTACACCCTGAGGAACCAGGAGGTGAAATCTGCCCTAAGGAAAGCACTGGGAAGAAAGCTTCTCCCTGGGAAAAAATTAATAAAGTAGAGACAATATGCAAAAAGTATCTCTGATATTATCAAGGGAAGTGGAGAAATGGACCGTATATTGTAAGGGAAAATCCTGCAAGATGCACTTGAAAATACACTATATTGAACCATATTAAGTACTGGATTTTTTTATTATTTGCATTACAGTATTGCCTGGAAATTACACTCTAGGGAACCATTCTAATTGACCATTGTCATTATTAATTGTATTACAACTATGCCTAGAATTCTACAATATCATTGATGTTATTGTTTTTATTATGGTTGTGCTTAGTAAATCTACTGTTGTGAATAGCAGTGGGCAAATATTTCTTTTTCCCCAGCATGGAAAAGTTTAGTGAAAATCGTATGGGGAAGTCATTTTTGGCTAAGTGTTCAGTGGAAAATTTGACTGCTTATTGAGAACCTGAAAACCAAAAATGTTTTTGTTTCTCACAACCAAATATTGAAAAGAATACAGCTGAAAACTGGGGGGGGGAAATTGGGGGGATTTTAAATGATTTTTTTGTTTTGTTTTGGGTTTGTAATTTTTTGATGAAAAATTGAACTGTTCAAAGGAAAGCAGACACGTTCCATGAACAATTTTGTTGAGTCAAAACCCAGCTTTTCCTAAAACGAATTTAAAAAAAAATGATGGATAAGTTTAGACCAACTCTACTTGGGAACCATTATTATGAATTGTTATTTTTATTAAGGGTGATGCTAGTGATGATATACAGAAGGTCATGACAGATTTTCATTTTGACTGGATTTATAAACCTTTAGATTTAAGAAATGTAAAAATCACACACAGTCGTCATCAAAACATAACATGGGTATTAAAAATGAAACAGTATTTTCATTTTTCATCTGGCTTGGTGAAGATCAGGTTGAAGATGTCAAAACTAACCACTTTTTCAAACAAATGTTGAATGGAATGTTTGACCTTTATACAGATCCCTGTTGGCAAAACCCACATATGCTCTTCGGATCTGAATGATTGAAGGATTGGAAAACAAGCCTTATAGTGATAGAGACAAGGATCTAAATCTGTTTATTTGAAGCAAGAGAAGGTTAAGGGGTGATTCGATCATAGTCTATAATTATCTACATGTGATCTATCAGCAGATATATAATATAGAACATGCAGACGTCTCGCTCCCAAGGTCTCACTCCTGAAGGGCTACAGAACAGAGATGGTTAAAAATAGAGATCATAGGCAACTGAATTTCAATGTGATTTGGGCACCCAACTCCCTTGGGCTCCACTGAAAATCCAAGACATAGACAATTACACTCAGCCTGTTACTTTTCAAATTGGATGCAGATGTCTTCCAAGATCAAAGAACAAATGTGGGAGAACTTTTGCATTTTAATAGGCCTAAATGAAAACTTAGATCTCAGAATAAAGAACGTAGGCCATGCTTATACGATGGGGGGCACAATCCTGGGAAGCAGTGACTCTGAAAAAGATTTGGTGAGGGTTGGATAATCAGATAAACATGAGTTCCCATCACGACACTGTGGGCAAAAGCGTTAATGCGATCCTGGTATACATAAACAAGGGAATCTCGAGTAGGAGTAGAGAGGTTACTTGACCTCTGCATGTGGCACTGGTACAACTGCTGCTGGAATCCTGTGAGCAATTCTGGCATCCAAAATTCAAGAAGGATGTTGATAAATTGGGGAGGGGTCAGAGAAGAGCCATGAGAATGATAAAAGGATTAGAAAACCTGCCTTGTAGTGGAATTTTGTTTTGAAAAAAACTGGAAAAAAAAACATTAATCAATTCATAGATTCTGCGGCCATTAGGGACAATTGTGATAATGTAACCTGACCGCCTGTATATTACAGGGCATAGAAATTGAACCTGACAAGGTTCAAACTTTCCATTGTCAGAATAGAAAATTTCAATATTTTATTTCAAAATGAAACATTTAATGTGTAACTAATCCCTGGGCGAATGGTAGAGCATGGAACACCTGCTGTGTCACTTTCC